>NC_089490.1:295252677-295555708 GCF_036850765.1 Saccopteryx bilineata
TTTCATTCTCCCTGCATAAACTCTGCACAAACTGGCTTCTCACTTAACACTCCGCCATCTTGGCTGCTTCTCCTGGCCTTCTCCCCCTGGCCTTTCTCTGCTCTCTCCTCTAATGCTTATAATCCCAGGAACTGAGAGCGCAAGCTCACGTTATGCCCCCATTTTATAGTGTACAAACCAAAACCTTTAATCCAATATACAAAATAGGGAAGTCTCTAATACAAAATCACTTATCTGAGACATGATGGGATTGTACCACTCCACATCAAAAAGGGTGGGAAAGACTTAGTCCTAAAACCAAGCCCCAGGCTACAAGGATCCTGCCTGCCCACAGCCGGTCCCCAACACACTTTAATATCACCTGGGCGATGAGCTTCCATGTGGGCAGCGCCATCTTTAACAAAGTGAGCATAATATATTCTATCTGTCCAACAAGGGATATAAATGACAATACATGCTTCAAAATATTGTGAGAGAGGAAGATGGCAGCAGAGTAAGCAGACGCACAGACGCTATTGGGCAGATAAAATATATTATGCTCACTTTGTTAAAGATGGTGCTGCCCACATGGAAGCTCATCACCCGGGTGATATTAAAGCGTGTTGGGGATGGGCTGTGGGCAGGCAGGATCCTTGTAGCCTGGGGCTTGGTTTTAGGACTAAGCCTTTCCCACCCTTTTTGATGTGGGGCGGTACAATCTCATCATGTCCCAGATAAGTGACTTTGTCTTAGAGATTTCCCTTTTTTGCATATTGGATTAAAGGTTTGGATTTCTACACTACAAAATAGGGGCAGAATGGGAGCTTGCACTCTTGATTCCTGAGATTAGCATTAGAGAGAAGAGAACAGAGAAAGGCCATGTGGAGGAGGCCAGGAGAAGCAGCCAAGATGGTGGAGTGTTAAGTGAGAAGCCAGTTTGTGCAGTTTGTGTAGGGAGAAGGAAGGAGATGGGGAACAGAGGTGAATAAAGTCTGGTGAGCTAGAAACCTTTGATTCTAGGAAACTCGGATAAAGTCAGTAGCTTTGTGAGCACTGAATGAGTGGGTTTTGGAGCCCAGTGTGTGTTTTTACTTGCCCACCGGGTGCAAGCTAGGATTAAAGATGATGGCCCACCAGTTTTTGGCTCCATTGTTTCTTTACCGACTGTCCAAATCTAATGCAAACCTGCATGAGCCAGGCTGCTGTGATAGTGGCCCTGGCTACTGGCTTTACATTTGGCGTAGTCTATGGCAGGATTTGATACAGATCGGCAAGGAGCCAACACCACCTTTGAGTGGTGGAGTAGAGGACTGGCTGCTGTTATGGTTCCCCATGGCTGTCCTTTTGGGGACCATAGTCTGGCTAACTTTTACAGCCATGTGTGAGAAAACCAAGAGCTCTGTGGAAGAGGCTGCCTGGGGCCTTCAAACCAAGCAGTGGAAGGAGCTGGAGCAAATGTGGGAGAAAGAGATGCTGACCCTGGAGCTGAAGGAAGTGCTGGAGGAGGAGGCCGACCAGGTTTGTGAGATTCACCTGGAAAAGGAGCAGCTGCTGGAGGAGGATTCACAGGTTCATGAGTTGCAGATTGCCCTGGATGTTGTAGAGAGCCAGCAGCGGCAGGAGGCCGGGGCTGAGACTGAGGCTGGAGCTGCAAGGTCTGCGAAGCAGAAGGTGGCGGCAGCCCGGGGCTTGAGCCTGGCAGTGGGAGCTGGTGTTTTCAGTTCCTCTTTGGAGGATGAGGAGAATTGGGCTGGAGTTGCAATCCGCAGTCTCCATAAGATGAGAGCCCAGCTGGAAGGAGCACCTACTATGGCCCTGGTAGGTCTGCAATTTTGGGACATAGGGCTGGACATGCTCTCCAGAGCAGAGATGGAAATGCTGACTGCCATTACCATGTGCTCCTCTTTGGGACAGTGTAAGACCTGCCAGGATGGCCGGGTTAGGGGGGTGGCTGAGGTCTCATGTGCATGAACTGATTTCCTGGACTACGACCGCAGTGGGCATTGGCTTCTTTGTTGAATGGACTTAAGGATTTTGGACAATGTGAAATACCCTGATGGGGGTGGGGAGTGGCTTTGCTGGAAGCACTTCCTGCCCCAGGAAGCTTTTCCCATGGCTAGAAAGAAGGCCGAGAACATTTTGTGCTTTGGGCAAAGTGCTCAGAGACTGGTGAAGTATACCTTTGTGATTGTTGAAACTGTATGATTTGTGTTGTAATTTGTGTAATGTGCCTAATTTCTTTGCACAGAGATGCCCATGATGTAGATTGTGGGTAGTAAAGTGAGCATAGGGGTGGATTGTTGGGCAGATAAAATATATTATGCTCACTTTGTTAAAGATGGTGCTGCCCACATGGAAGCCATCACCCAGGTGATATTAAAGTGTGTTGGCGGTGGGTTGGGGGCAGGCAGGATCCTTGTAGCCTATGGCTTGGTTTTAGGACTAAGCCTTTCCCACCCTTTTTGATGTGGGATGGTACAATCCCATCATGCCCCAGATAAGTGACTTTGTCTTAGAGACTTCCCTATTTTGTATATTGGATTAAAATTTTGGATTTCTACACTATAAAATAGGGGCAGAACAGGAGCTTGCACTCTTGATTCCTGAGATTAGCATTAGAGAGCAGAGAGCAGAGAAAGGCCATGTGGAGAAGGCCAGGAGAAGCAGCCAGGATGGTGGAGTGTTAAGTGAGAAGCCAGTTTGTGCAGAGTTTGTGTAGGGAGAAGGAAGGAGATGAGGAACAGAGGTGAATAAGGCTGGTGTAAAGCCAGAAGCCATGGCCAGGGCCACTATCACAGCAGCCTCCAGGCCCATGCAGGTTCGCATTGGATTCGGACAGTCGGTAAAGAAACAAAGGAGCCAAAAACTGATGGGCCATAGTCTTTAATCCTAGCTTGCACTCGGCGGGCAAGTAAAAATATACACTGGGCTCCAAAACCCAATCACATTCAGTGCTCACAAAGCCACTGACTTATCTGAGTTTCCTAGAATCAAAGGTTTCTAGCTCACCAGCCTTATTCTCCTCAGTTCCCCATCTCCTTCCTTATCCCAGATACAAACTGTACAAACTGGCATCTCACTCAGCACTCCGCCATCTTGGCTGCTTTTCCTGGCCTCCTCCATGTGGCCTCCTCCCGCTGCTGGCTCTATTCTCTCTGCTGTCTCATGCTAACCTCAGGAACCAAGAGTGACAAACTCCCACTCCGTTCCCATTTTATAGTGTAGAAATCCAAACCCTTAATCCAATATACATAATAGGGAAGTCTCTAATACAGAGTCACTTCTCTGAGGCATAATAGGATTGTACCACCTCACACCAAAAAGGGTGGGACAGGCTTAATCCCAAAACCAAGCCTCAGGCTACAACAATTCTCAACACACATTAATATCACCTGGGCAACGGCCTCCTCGTGTTATCTTTAACAAAGTGAGCATAATACATTTTATCTGCCCAACAATCCACCCCTATGCTCACTTTACTACCCACAATCTATACCACCGGCATCCCTGTGCAAGGAAATTAGAACATTACACAAATCACAACAGCAAAAATCATACAGTTTCAACAATTACAAAGGTACACTTCACCAGTCTCTTGAGCACTTTGCCCAAAGCGCAAAATGTCCTCGGCCTTCTTTCTAGCCATGGGAAAAGCTTCCCGGGGCAGGGGAGTGCTTCCAGCAAAGCCACCCCCCACCCCCATCAGGGTATTTCACATTGTCCAAAATCCGTAATCCAAAAGTCCATCCAACAAAGGAGCCAATGCCCACTCTGGTCGTAGTCCAGGAAATCAGTCCACGCACGTGGGTCATCAGCCACCCCCCTCATTCCTGCCATCCTGGCAGGTTTTACACTGTCCCAAAGAGGGGCACATGGCAATGGCAGTCAGCATTTCCATCTCTGCTCCAGAAAGCATGTCCAGCCCTATTTCCCAAAATCGCAGACCTACCAGGGCCGAAGTAGGTGCTCCTTCCAGCTGCACTTTCACCTTCTGGAGACTGCGGATTGCAACTCCAGTCCGATTCTCCTCATCCTCCAAAGAGGGACTGAAAACACCAGCTCCGGCTGCCGGGCTTGAGCCTCCGTCTGCCGCCGCCTTCTGCTCCACAGACCTTGCAGCTCCGGACCCGGCCTCAGCCTCAGCCTCAGCCCCGGCCTCCTGCCACTGCTGGCTCTCCGCAACATCCAGGGCAAGCTGCAACTCACGAACCTCTGAATCCTCCTCCAGTGTTTGCTCCATATCCAGGCAAATCTCGAACACCTGGTCGGCCTCCTCCTCCAGCATTTCCTCCAGCTCCAGGGTCAGCATCGGTTTCTCCTGCGTTTGCTCCAGCTTCTTCCGCTGCTCGGTGTGCAGGTCCCGGGCAGCCTCTTCCACAGAGCTCTCCGTTTCCTCACGCATGGCTGTAAAAGTCAGCCAGCCTACGATCCCCAAAAGGACAGCCATGGGGAACCCTAACACTAGCCAGTCCTCTACTCCACCACTCAAAGGCTCCTTGCCGATCTGTATCGAATCCTGCCACAGACTACGCCAAATGTAAAGCCAGGAGGCAACGGCCTCCTCGTGTTATCTTTAACAAAGTGAGCAGAATACATTTTATCTGCCCAACAGCTGGTGAGCTAGAAACCTTTAATTCTAGGAAACTTGGATAAATCAGTAGCTTTGTGAGCACTGAATGAGTGGGTTTTGGAGCCCAGTGTGTGTTTTTACTTGCCTGCTGGGTGCAAGCTAGGATTAAAGATGATGGCTCACCAGTTTTTGGCTCCATTGTGTCTTTACCGACTGTCCAAATCCAATGTGAACCTGCATGAGCCAGGCTGCTGTGATAGTGGCCCTGGCTACTGGCTTTACAGATGCCCAGCTCTCACCAACAAACTGGAATACAAACCAATTTAGAAAAAATCAGCATGAAAAACCAACTCTGGACTATAAGAACAGCTCTCAAAAACAAAGGATCAAAGAAGAAGCCACAACAAACCTGGTAGGGAGCACCTGAATCTCCCCAGCTTACTGGAACGGAGGGGGGGTGAGGCTGAGAGTCCATAGGGGCTCTCATTCCAGGGTAAAGAGCAGAAAATACTGCTCACAGCCATTTGCCTGGCGACCAGGAAGTGAGGAATGTTGAAAGGACCAGCTTATCTCCCAACTGGAAAGGAGAGAGAGAGGGACAGACTGTGAGGGGGAAAGGAATGCAGGAGACGACCTAAAAAGCTGACTCATCTGTGCTGGAGGCGGCCATAGCTGGGGGAGGGACTGATCCTTCCACAAAACAGAAGACTGAATTGCTTCTGGATCACAGATCTCCAGACATCTCTCCAGCTCCAATCAGCACAACAAGACACAGCTAAAAACAAGAAGTGGGGAGGAGGGGGCAGTAACTTAGGTCTCCATGGAGATCTGAGATATACTTCCCCCTATTAAAGCTGAGAAAACACCCTGACCCTCAAGAGATTAGTTGGTGGAAGAGGCCTTCAGAGTCTCAGGTTACACCCATGGCATTCCTGGATAGTTTAAAGAAAGCCCCCTGCTGAGATCAGTAAACAAGACTATCACCTGTTAAGAAAACAAACAAATCAAAACTTCAAAGCAACCCAAATCTGAAAGGGGATTACAAATAATAGCTGATACCAACCTAAAAAGACCTAGAAATAACACAATTAAAAACTGGAGGCAGACAACACCAAGCCTAACTCAACCAACTCTACAAACAAAACACCAAGACACAGATAATGAGAAGACAAAGAAGTGCAATCTAAATGAAACCACAAGAGAAACCTTCAGGAGATAAACTGGGTGATCTGAAAATAATCAAACTTCAGATGTGGAGTTCAAAATAATGATTGTAAGGATGCTTACGGATCTTAGAACAACAATGGATGGTAATTATAAACACCTAAATAAAGAAATAGCAAGTATAAAAAAGGATATTGAAATATTAAAAAAGAATCAGTTGGAGATGACAAATACAATATAAGAAATGAAGACCACACAATGGAAGGAATTAAAAACAGGATGGATAGAGCTGAGGATTGAATCAGCAAGTAGAAGGACAACTTCAATGAAGGCAAGAAAGCAGAGAAGAAAAAAGAAAAGAGACTCAAAAAGTCTGAGAAAACTCTTAGAGAGCTCTGTGACAATATGAAGAGAAATAACATCTGCATCATAGGGGTTCCTGAAAAAGAAGAGAAAGAACAAGGGATAGAGACTTTGTTCAATCATATCATAGCTGAAAAATTCCCTAAATTAATGCAGGAGAAACTCTCACAAGTTCAAGAAGCACAGAGAACTCCATTAAAGAGAAACCCTAAGAAACTTACACCAAGACACATCATAATTAAAATACCAAGGCTAAGCAATAAAGAGAAAATATTAAAAACTGCTACAGAAAAAAAAGTTATCACCTACAAAGGAGCCCCCATAAGGATGACATGCAACTTTTCAACAGAAACACTTGAGGCTAGAAGGAAATGGCAAGAAATATTCAAAGTAATGCATAACAAGAACCTATAACCAAGACTACTTTATCCAGTAAGGCTATCACTTAAAATCAAAGGAGAAATATAAAGCTTCCCAGACAAAAAACAACTCAAGGAATACATCACAACCAAACCAATGCTGCAGGAAATGTTAAGGGGCCTGTTGTAAACAGATCAAAGTGGAAAAAGAATTTAACAAAAAAGGAATACAGCTTTAAAGAATAAAATGGCGACGTCATGGAAATGGCGCCGTGAGAAGCGCGTCCGACAGCTCTCCCCTAAATCACAACAAATTTATCAACTAGAAACAGAAAAATTTATCCTCGGAGCATTTCGGAGTTCCACACAAACTGAAAGCAAAAGGACTGTTATCACTTGAATCTGAGAGACGAGGGTGTGGAGGAAGCTACCGCAGCGAAGCTCATTCAAGCCACGAGGGAGTGCGCCTGTGGTGAGTCAGCCCATTTACTTGGGAACCACGAGCCGCCGCGAGCGGCCCATGTGAGCCACCACCGCGAGCCGCCGCCACGAGTGGCCATGCGCCCGCCCGGTCCGGTTGAGCACCGCTGACGTTCCCAGCGGCCCGCACACTGCGAGTGGGGGTCGCCGGCCACCGGTGCCCGGAGCGCCCCATTCGCGCGCGTGCCTTGGGCATTCCACACGCCCAGGGCGCCCTGCTGGCCCGCACACCCAGGGGGCTCCATTATCCTGCGCCTGGTGCGGTCCAGCTGCCAGCGGCGGGGCGAGCGGGAGAGGCTTGGGAGATTCTCTCCGTGGGCGGGGCACCTCACCCAGCCATTCAAGCTAACAATCAAGCGTTGGGGGAGGGGCGCGTGCAGGCAGCCTAAAATACCTTCGGAAGCACAGCTGCGACCCAATCACTGAAATTAGCTTAACCCATAAAATCTGCGCACCCTCGGTTCTAATTGATAAGATCTCTCTCAGTTCAGCGATCCAAGACAAGAGGCGTGATATTTTTTAGTGCCTCTCGATAAAGGGGCGGGGGCAACTTCTGATTGATAGAGCCTCCATATTCAGGGATAAACGCTAACAAGAAGGACTTGGCAGATAATAAGGTCTATACTACACTAGTCGTAAGCAGAGACTAGTGCCTCTTCTTCCCTGCAAAAACAGGCTACAAAGTGTGGAAAGCCTGGGTTGAGAGGTCCAACTAAATGATAGGCGCTGAACAGTCACCTTGACAACAATTGACTCCCACCCCCGCCTGATTACACTGGAGGCCCTGACTCTCAGAGCCTTTCCCAAAGCCTTGCACTGAGTGGGGATAGAGTGGGGATTTCCCAGCTCTTTGAGCCTCTTACTCCCCAGGCAGAAGCAGTTGCAGCCTTATAGCTGGATCACCAGGCTGCTAATTCAGAAAGGGGGGACTAGGAGAGAGAATCCAGGAAAGCAAACTCTCTCATCGTTGGACCCTGCAAACGCCAACAAGCCTTTACTTCCAGCAAGACTAAAGCCAATTATATGACATTGCCATAGAATCCCATCAACTGCAAATCCCTACCTAAGAGTGACACAGGGGCAGAACCTGGGGTACAGAGTCACCGACTAGGAAGAGGGAGAGAAAAGAAAAAGGAAGAAGTTAACCTCTCAAAATCAAGAAAAACCCACAGACTTTACAACTTGATCCACTAATTTTTTTTTGTTATTGTTGTTGTTTGTTTCTTCTATCTTTTTGCCTTTATTTCCACCACCTCGGTCCTTCTATTCTCTGCCCATCTTATGCTTCCCCTTTCTTGAACTACACTATCCATGAGTGTTGCATTTTATTTTTCTTCATCATCCTCACCCTCCTTTAAGGTTATACTCCAAAACACTTAACTCTCACTCTCTCCTCTTTTGTTTTTTTGTTTTTTTGTTTTGTTTTGTCTTGCTTTATTTTGTTTTTTTCTCCTCCTATTCTATTTCTTCCTTCGTTTTTCTCTTTTTCTTATTTTTTCCTTTCTATTCGTTTTTTCTTTTCTCATTTTACTTTCCTCCCATATAATCCTCAATCATGAACAAATTAGTTAATTTGGGACTCAAGGCTTTTTTTTGGCTTTATTTCTCTTTTTTGCTTTTGTTTTTATTTTTTTTTCTCTTGTTTGTTTATTTTTGTGGCATTTTGGGTCCTCCCAATCCAAGGTCTCCATTGTATTTAGTCTTCGCTCCACTTATTACAACAGATTTTTACTTATTATTTTTATTTTTTCTTCTTTATAATTCTTTTTTGGTCCTTTTTTCTGATTCCCTCTTATCCCTCTCATTATATCTCTTAGTTGACCATCACTTACAAGCAAATCATCTTATGCTTGTCTAAGATTTTTTTCCTTTTTTTTTTTTTTTTTTTGCATTTAGTAGGTCCCTACTCCCTTTTTTTTGCCCCTTGAACTCTTCACCCCAAATCAGGCCCTCCATTATAGGCACGATATTTCCCTGAGGAGGGGAGAGGAGGGAAAGAGAAGAGAGAAAAAAAGGGGGAAATAATAAATTATTACTGTTTTTTTTGTGGGGTGTTTTACCCTTTTTTTTTTCTTTTTACTCTTTATTAATTCTAATTAGTGCTATCAATAAGACCACCCTCAGATGCCGATAAGAAAGAGGAAATCGAATATTATGGATACAAAAGAAAGAGAGGTAACACAAATAGATGTGGAAAAATCTATGGAGAAAAGACTTAACATATTGGAAGGCTTGGAGCTAAATGACAGAGAATTTAAAATAGAAATCTTAAAAATACTCAGAGATATACAAGAAAACACAGAAAGGCAATATAGGGAGATCAGAAAACAACTCAATGAACACAAAGAATATATTACCAAGGAAATTGAAACTATAAAAACAAATCAAACAGAAATGAAAAACTCAATTCACGAGCTGAAAAACGAGGTAACAAGCTTAGCTAACAGAACAGCCCAGATTGAAGATAGGATTAGTGAAATAGAAGACAAACACCTTGAGGCACAACAGAGAGAAGAAGAAAGAGACTCAAAAATAATAAAAAATGAGAAAGCCCTACAGGAATTGTCTGACTCCATCAGAAAGAATAACATAAGAATAATAGGTATATCAGAGGGAGAAGAGAAAGAAAATGGAATGGAGAATATACTCAAACAAATAATAGACGAGAACTTCCCAAGCCTGTGGAAGGAACTAAAGCCTCAAATTCAAGAAGCAAACAGAACACCAACTTTTCTTAACCCCAACAAACCCACTCCAAGGCACATCATAATAAAGATGACACAAACCAATGACAAAGAAAAAATTCTCAAGGCAGCCAGGGAAAAGAAGAGTACAACATATAAAGGAAAGCCTATTAGATTATCATCAGATTTCTCAGCAGAAACTCTACAAGCTAGAAGAGAGTGGACCCCAATATTTAAAGCCCTGAAAGAGAGGAACTTTCAGCCAAGAATACTATACCCATCAAAGCTATCCTTCAAGTATGAAGGAGATATAAAAACATTCACAAATACAGAAAAGATGAGAGAATTTATCAACAGAAAGCCCCCACTCCAGGAAATACTAAGGGGGGTTTCCCAACCAGATTCAAAGAACAAAAGAAAACAACACCACAAGTAACAGCTCCACCAAGAACACAATAAAACCAAACTTAAACTGTGACAACAAAGGAAAAAAAGGGGGGAGAGGATGGAGATTAACAGTAGCAAAGGACGATGAAGTGCAGAAATACTTATAAGATAGGGTACTACAATGAATATGGTAGGTACCCTTTTCATTACTTAATGGTAACCACCCTTAAAAAAACCACCACAAAAACACTTGACTTAAAAAAGGTAGCAACAGAGGAAAGAAGTATGGAACACAAACAAACAAAAACAAATGATAGAAAAACAAAAGAGAAGAATCAAACTAGATACAAAACTAACAGAAAGCAATTTATAAAATGGCAGTAGGGAACCCACAAGTGTCAATAATTACACTGAATGTAAATGGATTAAACTTACCAATAAAAAGACACAGAGTAGCAGAATGGATTAAAAAAGAAAATCCAACTATATGCTGCCTACAAGAAACACATGTAAGCAACAAGGATAAAAAAAAATTCAAAGTGAAAGGCTAGAAAACAATACTCCAAGCAAACAACACCCAAAAAAAAGCAGGTGTAGCAATACTCATATCTAATAATGCTGACTACAAGACAGAAAAAGTACTCAGAGACAAAAATGGTCATTTCATAATGATTAAGGGGAAGTTGAATCAAGAAGACATAACAATCCTTAATATATATGCACCAAACCAAGGAGCACCAAAACATATAAGACAGCTACTTATTGACCTTAAAACAAAAACTAACAAAAATACAATCATACTTGGAGACCTCAATACACTGCTGACGGCTATAGATCGGTCATCCAAACAGAGAATCAATAAAGATATAGTGGCCTTAAACGAAATACTAGAACACCTGGATATGATAGACATCTACAGGACACTTCATCCCAAAGCGACAGAGTATACATTTTTCTCTAGTGTACATGGAACATTCTCAAGAATTGACCATATGTTGGGCCACAAAGACAATATCAGCAAATTTAGAAAAATTGAAATTGTACCAAGCATATTTTCTGATCATAAAGCCTTGAAACTAAAATTCAACTGCAAAAAAGAGGGGGAAAAACCCACAAAAATGTGGAAACTAAACAACATACTTCTAAAAAATGAATGGGTCAAAGAAGAAATAAGCGCAGAAATCAAAAGATATATACAGATAAATGAAAATGAAAATACGACATATCAAAATCTCTGGGATGCAGCAAAAGCAGTAATAAGAGGAAAGTTCATATCACTTCAGGCCTATATGAACAAACAAGAGAGAGTCGAAGTAAACCACTTAACTTCACACCTTAAGGAACTAGAAAAAGAAGAACAAAGACAACCCAAAACCAGCCGAAGAAAGGAGATAATAAAAATCAGAGCAGAAATAAATGAAATAGAGAACAGAAAAACTATAGAAAAAATCAATAAAACAAGGAGCTGGTTCTTTGAAAAGATCAACAAAATTGACAAACCCTTGGCAAGACTCACCAGGGAAAAAAGACACAGGACTCAAATAAATAAAATCCAAAATGAAAGAGGAGAGATCACCACAGACATCATAGATATACAAAGAATTATTGTAGAATACTATGAAAAATTATATGCCACCAAATACAACAATCTAGAAGAAATGGATAAATTCCTAGAACAATACAACCTTCCTAGACTGAGTCATGAAGAAGCAGAAAGCCTAAACAGACCAATCAGCAGGGAGGAAATAGAAAAAACTATTAAAAATCTCCCCAAAAATAAAAGTCCAGGCCCAGACGGTTATACTAGTGAATTCTATCAAACATTCAAAGAAGACTTGGTTCCTATTCTACTCAAAGTCTTCCAAAAAATTGAAGAAGAAGCAATACTTCCAAACACATTTTATGAGGCCAACATAACCCTCATACCAAAACCTGGCAAGGATGGCACAAAGAAAGAAAACTACAGACCAATATCTCTAATGAATACAGATGCTAAAATACTAAACAAAATACTAGCAAATTGAATACAACAACATATTAAACAAATAATACATCATGATCAAGTGGGATTCATCCCAGAATCTCAAGGATGGTTCAACATACGCAAAACGGTTAACGTAATACACCATATCAACAAAACAAAGAACAAAAACCACATGATCTTATCAATAGATGCAGAAAAGGCTTTTGATAAAATACAACACAATTTTATGTTTAAGACTCTCAACAAAATGGGTATAGAAGGAAAATATCTCAACATGATAAAGGCCATATATGATAAACCATCAGCCAACATCCTATTAAACGGCATAAAACTGAGGACTTTCTACCTTAAATCAGGAACAAGACAGGGTTGTCCACTCTCTCCACTCTTATTCAACGTGGTGCTAGAAGTTCTGGCCAGAGCAATCAGACAAGACAAAGAAATAAAAGGCATCCATATCGGAAAAGAAGAAGTAAAGCTATCACTTTTTGCTGATGATATGATCCTATACATCGAAAACCCGAAGGACTCCACAAAAAGATTATTAGAAACAATAAACCAATACAGTAAGGTCGCAGGATACAAAATTAACATACAAAAGTCCATAGCCTTTCTATATGCCAACACTGAAATATTAGAAAACGAACTCAAAAAAATAATCCCCTTCACGATTGCAACAAAAAAAATAAAATACCTAGGAATAAACATAACAAAGAATGTAAAGGACTTATATAATGAAAATTACAAAGCATTGTTAAGGGAAATCGAAAAAGATACAATGAGATGGAAAAATATTCCTTGTTCTTGGATAGGAAGAATAAATATAATCAAAATGGCCATATTACCCAAAGCAATATACAAATTTAATGCAATTCCCATCAAAATCCCTATGAGATTTTTTAAAGAAATGGAACAAAAAATCATCAGATTTATATGGAACTATAAAAAACCCCGAATAGCCAAAACAATCCTAAGGAAAAAGAATGAAGCTGGGGGCATTACAATACCTGACTTTGAACTATATTATAGGGCCACAATAATCAAAACAGCATGGTATTGGCAAAAAAATAGACACTCAGACCAATGGAACAGAATAGAAAGCCCAGAAATAAAACTACATATATATGGTCAAATAATCTTTGATAAAGGGGCCAACAACACACAAGGGAGAAAAGAAAGCCTCTTCAACAAATGGTGTTGGGAAAACTGGAAAGCCACATGCAAAAGAATGAAACTCGACTACAGCCTGTCCCCGTGTACTAAAATTAATTCAAAATAGATCAAAGACCTAAATATAAGACCTGAAACAATAAAGTACATAGAAGAAGACATAGGTACTAAAATCATGGACCTGGGTTTTAAAGAACATTTTATGAACTTGACTCCAATGGCAAGAGAAGTGAAGGCAAAGATAAATGAATGGGACTACATCAGAATTAAAAGTTTTTGCTCAGCAAGAGAAACTGATATCAAAATAAACAGATAGCCAACTATATGGGAACTGATATTTTCAAACGACAGCTCAGATAAGGGCCTAATATCCAAAATTTACAAAGAACTCATAAAACTCAACAACAAACAAACAAACAATCCAATAAAAAAATGGGAAGAGGACATGAACAGACACTTCTCCCAGGAAGAGATACAAATGGCCAACAGATATATGAAAAGATGCTCAGCTTCATTAGTTATTAGAGAAATGCAAATCAAAACTACAATGAGATACCACCTCACTCCTGTTAGATTAGCTATTATCAACAAGACGGGTAATAGCAAATGTTGGAGAGGCTGTGGAGAAAAAGGAACCCTCATTCACTGTTGGTGGGACTGTAAAGTAGTACAACCATTATGGAGGAAAGTATGGTGGTTCCTCAAAAAACTGCAAATAGAACTACCTTATGACCCAGCAATCCCTCTACTGGGTATATACCCCAAAACCTCAGTAACATTGATATGTGAAGACACATGTAGCCCCATGTTCATTGCAGCACTGTTCACAGACAGTGGAAACAACCAAAAAGCCCTTCAATAGAAGACTGGATAAAGAAGATGTGGCACATATACACTATGGAATACTACTCAGCCATAAGAAATGATGACATCAGATCATTTACAGCAAAATGGTGGGATCTTGATAACATTATAAGGAGTGAAATAAGTAAATCAGAAAAAAACAAGAACTACATGATTCCATACATTGGTGGAACATAAAAATGAGACTAAGAGACATGGACAAGAGTGTGGTGGTTACCAAGGGTGGGGGGGGAGGGAGGACATGGGAGGGAGGGAGGGAGAGAGTTAGGGGGAGGGGGAGGGGCACAGAGAACTAGATAGAGGGTGACGGACGACAATCTGACTTTGGGCGAGGGGTTTGCAACATAATTTGATGACAAAATAACCTAGACATGTTTTCTTTGAATATATGTACCCTGATTTATTAATGTCATCCCATTACCATTAATAAAAATTTATTAAAAAAAAAAAAAAAGAAAAGTAAAAAAAAAAAGTAAAGAATAAAATGGCAATAAACAACTACATATCAATAATAACCTTAAATGTAAATTGATTATATGATCCAATCAAAAGACATAGGGTAGCTGCATGGATAAGAACATAGGACTCGTACATATGCTGTCTACAAGAGACACATCTTAAAACAAACGATTGAAGGTAAAAGGATGGAAAAAAACATTTCATGCAAATTGAAATGAAAAAAAAAAGCTGGGATAGCAATACTTATATCAGACAAAATGGACTTTAAATCAAAGAATATAGTAAGAGCTAAAGAAAGCAACTACATAATGATAAAGGGAGCAATCCAACAGGAAGATATAACTATTATAAATATCTATGCACCTAATATAGGAGCACCTAAATATATTAAGGAGACTTTGATGGATTGAAAGGGCTAGAACAACAGCAATACTATAATAGTAGGGGATTTCAATACCCCACTAACATCACTAGATATATCCTCTAGAAAAAAAATTAACAAAGAAACAGCAGACTTAAAGGACACACTAGATCAACTTGATTTAATAGATATCTTCAGAACCTTTCACCCTAAAGCAGCAAAATATACATTCTTTTCAAGTGCTCATGGTACATTCTCTACGATAGGCCACATGTTAGGGCACAAAAGTGGTCTCAACAAATTTAAGATTAAAATTATATCAAACACTTGCTTTGATCACAATGGTATGAAACTAAAAATGAATCACAACAGAAAAGCTAAAAAATTCTCAAACACATGGAAACTAAATACCAGGTTGTTAAATAATGAATGGATTAAGAATGAGATCAAAGAAGAAATAAAAAAAAATTCCTAGAAACAAATGACAATGAGCATACATCAACTCAAAATTTATGGGACACAGGAAAAGCAGTACTGAGAGGGAAGTTCATAGCACTACAGGCACATCTTAAGAAACTAGAAAAAGCTCAAATAAACAACTTAACCCTACATCTAAAAGAACTAGAAAAAGAACAGCAAGTAAAGTCTAGAGCTAGTAGAAGGAAGGAAATAATAAAAGTCAGAGCAGAAATAAATGACATAGAGGCTAAAGAAACAATACAGAGAATCAATCAAACCAGGAGCTGGTTCTTTGAAAAGATAAACAAGATCGATGAACCTTTAACTAGACTCATCAAGAAAAAAAGAGAGAGGACTCAAATAAATAAAATTAGAAAGGAGAGTAGAGAAATAACACCTGACACAACAGAAATACAAAATATTGTAAGAAAATACTATGAAGAACTCTATGCCAAAAAACTAGACAACCTAGATGAAATGGACAAATTCCTTGAAACATACAATCTTCCAAAAATCAATCTGGAAGAATCAGAAAACCTAAACAGACCGATTACACCAAATGAGATCGAAACAGTTATCAAAAAACTCCCAACAAAGAAAAGTCCGGGGCCCAATGGCTTCACAACGGAATTCTACCAAATATTCAAAGAAGAACTAACTCCTATTCTTCTCAAGCTATTTCAAAAAGTTCAAGAGGAAGACTTCCAAGCTCCTTTTATGAGGCGAGCATAATCTTGATTCCAAAACCAGGCAAAAACAACACAAAGAAAGAAAATTATAGGCCAATCTCTCTGATGAATATAGATGCTAAAATCCTCAACAATATATTAGCAAACAGAATCCAACAATATATGGAAAAAAATCATACACCATGATCAAGTGGGATTTATTCTGAGGAGGCAAGGCTGGTACAATATTCATAAATCAATCAATGTGATTCATCACATAAAGAAAAAGAAGGAGAAAAACCACATGATAATTTCAATAGATGCAGAAAAACCATTTGATAAAATCCAGTACCTGTTCATGATCAAAACTCTCAGCAAAGTGGGAATAAAGGGAATATATCTCAACATGATAAAGGCCATCTATGACAAACCCACAGCCAACATCATACTCAATGGGCAAAAATTAAAAGCAATCCCACTAAGATCAGGAACCAGGCAGGGGTGCCCCCTTTCACCACTCTTATTCAACATAGTCCTGGAAGTCCTAGCCACAGCAATCAGACAAGAAGAAGAAATAAAAAGCATTTAAGTTGGAAAGGAAGAAGTAAAACTATAATTATTTGCAGATGATATAATATTGTATATAGAAAACCCTAAAGTTTCAGTCAAAAAACTAGTGGACCTGATAAATGAATTCAGCAAGGTGGCAGGATATAAAATTAATACTCAGAAATCAGAGGCATTTTTATATGCCAACAATGAAAAGTCAGAAAGAGAAATTAAGGAAACAATCCCCTTCACTATTACAACCAAAAAAATAAAGTACCTAGGAGTATATTTAACCAAGGAGACTAAAGACTTGTACTTGGAAAATTAAAAAGCATTGATAAAAGAAATCAAGGAAGATACAAACAAGTGGAAGCATATACTGTGCTCATGGTTAGGAAGAATAAACATCATTAAATGTCTATATTACCCAAAGCAATCTATAAATTCAATGCAATAACAATTAAAATACCAATGACATACTTCAAAGATATAGATCATATATTCCAAAAATCTATATGGAACAAAAAAAGAACATGAATATCCTCAGCAATCTTAAAAAAGAAGAATAAAGTGGGAGGTATCACACTTTCTGATATAAAGTTATACTACAAGGCCATTGTACTCAAAACAGCCTGGTACTGGCATAAGAACAGGTATATAGATCAATGGAACAGAACAAAGAACCCAGAAATAAACCCACAGCTCTATGGACAACTGATAGTTGACAAAGAAGGTAAGGAAATACAATGGAGTAAAGACAGCCTCTTTAACAAATGGTATTGGGAAAATTGGACAGCTACCTGCAAAAAAATGAAACTAGACCACCAGCTTACACCATTCACAAAAATAAATTCAAAATGAATAAAAGACTTAAATGTAAGCTTTGAACCCATAAGCATCTTAGAAGAAAACAAGGCAGTAAGCTCTCTGACATCTCTCGCAGCAATATATTTACTGATTTATCTCCACAGGGAAGTGAAATAAAAGACAGGATAAACAAATGGGACTATATCAAACCAAAAAGCTTCTGCACAGCTTAAGACAATAAGAACAGAATAAAAAGACAAACTATACAATGGGAGAACATATTTGACAGTACGTCTGATAAGGGGTTAATAACCAAAATTTATAAAGAACTTGTAAATCTCAACACCAGGAAGACAAACAATCCAATCAAAAAATGGGAAAAAGAAATGAATAGACACTTCTCCAAAGAAGACATACAGATGGCCAACAGGCATATAAAAAAATGCTCAACATCACTAATCATTAGAGAAATGCAAATGAAAACCACAATGAGATATCACCTCACACCAGTCAGAATGGCGCTCATCAACAAAACAACACAAAGTAAGTGCTGGCGAGGATGTGGCGAAAAGGGAACCCTCCTGCACTGCTGCTGGGAATGCAGACTGGTGCAGCCACTATGGAAAACAGTATGGAGATTCCTCAAAAAAATTGAAAATCGAACTGCCTTTTGACCCAGCTATCCCACTTTTAGGAATTTACCCAAGAACACCATAGAACTGCTCCAAAAGCACCCCCATGTTTGTGGCAGCATTGTTCACAATAGCGAAGATATGTAAACAGCCCAAGTGTCCATCAGAGGACGAGTGGATTAAAAAGCTTTGGTACATATATACTATGGAATACTACTCAGGTATAAGAAATGATGACATCGGCTCATTTACAATAACATGGATGGACCTTGATAACATTATACGGAGTGAAATAAGTAAATCAGATAAAACTAAGAACTATATGAATCCATACATAGATGGGACATAAAAATGAGACTCAGAGACATGGACAAGAATGTGATGGTAATGGGGATGGGGGGGTGGAGGGAGGGGGGAGGGGGCGAGGAAGGAGAGGTGTGGGGGAGGGGAGGGGCACAAAGAAAACCAGATAGAAGGTGACGGAAGACAATTTGACTTTGGGTGAGGGGTATACAGCATAATCAAATGTCAAAATAATCTGGAGATTTTTTTCTCAACATATGTACCCTGATTTATCAATGTCACTGCATTAAATTTAATAAAAAATGATAAAAAATAATAAAAAATGTGAGAATTAGTAAAATAACTTATAAAGCACTAAGCAAAATAGAACATATAGAATATTTAATAATGGCAGTTACTTTTATCATAAATGAGGATCTGGTTAACTCCATTGCTTCCAACATTACTACTGTGAGGATGATTTCATATCTATATCTTCAATAACTTCCAACTTTGCCTTAAAGAGCTTTCTCTATTTCCAACAAAGCTAGTCAAAAATTTTGGATACTATTTCATTTTCTCCTTTCTCACTGGATTGATTTTAGGCTGTGGAAATACAGGGCTAGGCAAAAGTAGATTTACAGTAGATAATAGAAACCTAAGAACAATTGTAAACCTACTTTTACCCCACCCTGTATTTATGTTTCTGAAGAACATTACTCAACACACCATTGTCCTCAGCATCCCATACCTATTTGTATTTTCTTCTTAGTTAAATATTTCCAATGATGTTGACTTTCTGTCAAATGAAATTAAAATCCTTCTAGATATTCATCTATCCTTCCTTCTATTCATTTTCACTATAATTTTGTCCATTCTATTCCTTTTCCTAGGATTTAGCCAGTATTTGTATCTGGCCAAAAGTTCTTCAATATTAAGTTTTGATTCAAAATCTTTGCTAACCTTACTTCCTTCAATTAATTATAATACCTCCTATATTAACTATATTTTACATTGTACCCTAGATATTTGTATTTATGTCAAATCTTTTCTTTTAGGTATTAAATCTCATTAAACTTATATTCATATTTTATTATCATCTTTAGAATATAATGCTTGCACTTACAAATATATGATGATTAAATCTGTACACATGTACATCTAGACTACACTTATACTAAAATGTGCTCAATCTCTTTCAGATTCATACTTACAAAGGAAATGGTTATTTGCTGATTCTCATGATTAGGGATGTGGTATTAGACCTTTCCCTTCAGTGATTCTAAAACAAATTTTTCAGGTGCTTTACATTAGAAGTTTTTTGTCTATATATTTCAGACTGCACACATCTTACTGGTTGCCAGCTAAAAGGATAAGAAATGTTAGGACTTGGATGGGGAAAGAAGTATAAAATAGCACAAAAAAACTGTTTTTTTATTTATCGTCATATATTCCACTTCTATTTTTCATTCTAATCCATTGTATGTTTCCTCACTGAAGCACACCAGTAAAGTCTGCGCCTGTGTGGAGCTGTCATGTTTAGGGAAGTTATTTAGGATCTTGTGTTACTTTCACAAGAACAAAACAACCTATTCAAGTTCAAGTATCTTCAGCGGTGATACAAATATTTATATGCTTCTACTATATAGATAATTACATGCCTGGATGTGATTAGACATATCTAGAAACATGCTTAACTGCTTCAGAGTTTGATACATGCCCAAATTTTAGGCACAAGTCTTTCTAAGGCACATTGGATCCTACTGTGTAGTAATGTATTCCCAAGGGCTAGTACATGCCTAGGACTTCAGGAAAGTTGGCAGAGGAAAACATGTTCTCTAGGCTAATATTTACCTTCTTGTATTATCTCTGATAATTGATTTTATCTCTTCAACCTGCATAGTGGTTAAGAGATAGTAAAGGACAGCACACATACGACTTAACAGACTCAGGATCAATTAAAAGCTATGTGTCTGCTCCCCCTCCAAATTATGCTTTATAGGCTCTCCCATTCAGCTGAAGCACTTCAGGGAAACGGTGTGCCTAACAGCCTGAACCTTCTCACAGCACCTCCGGGTTTCCCTCTGCAGTTTCACAAAGATTTCCCATACTGCCCTCTGTCCTTTACATTTTCCTTTTACTTTGTAAGAAAATTTTCATTTTCTCTCCTACCTCAAACTTTTCTACCCATTAATGCAGATTAGGTGGTCCTTGAAATTTAATACACTAACACTTCTAATCACTGAAGTTGTTAAAATAACCTGACTCAATTGGAGAATTCCTCAACATTCATAATCATTTTTTTAAATAAAACCTGTTTATTACAATAATAAGAAAAATATATCCAATATTTTTTATAAAACTCAATTGAGTTTCCTCATACTACTTCCAGGGTCAGGATTTTACTCAACTATTGGGTCAGTTTGATTTAGATTCTGAGAGTCAACCTCCTTTTTCTCACAGAAATGACTCAGGGTCATTTTGGTACATATCAAATTTTTGAAATGGTTCTTTAGAAAGTATCTGTCTGCTAATGTAACAAGATGGGGAGCATTATTAGATGAGGTAACTCACAGGAAGTGTTTTTAAGAGAAGAGAGGTCTGGCCACCTAGAAAGTCACATTAATACTAAGAGTGAAGCAAAAGGAAAGAAACCAAAGAAGAAAAACTAAACAGCGATATCGACTGGTATCTATACCAGTCTATAAGGAGTGACATCTTGGGAAGAGAGAAAATGTTACTAAGTCATATGCCTCCCCTTTTTAAAAATAACTTTCCTAAAATATATTTCAGTGACATATGAATTAGACTATATTTCCTGCCCAAATGGGAAATTAGTCGCTAAAAGGACTAAACAGGGCAAGTGCATTCTGGATGCTATGTGCTTTTGGGTGAAAATTAGCAACACCCTGGCAAAATAAAGACCAACACAGTAAATGGTCTCATTTCTTGCAAGGTGTATTATATATATACATGGGGAACCAAACATCCCTAAAGATCTGAGTCTTATTAACCAACTACATTAAAGATAGCATGACACAATCTTTTGAGTCATGTTATAATCAAAACAGATATAAAAAGTTTAGACAAATTGATTTTCAAAAAGATTAGGAGCATTCACAGAGATATCTTTTCTTTTTTGCTTTTGGGTTTTTCTTTTGATTTTTAGTTTTTCAGTTTCTAAAATAAACACCTGTCTGACCTGTTGTGGCACAGTGGATAAAGCATCAACCTTGAAAGCTGAGGTTGCCAGTTTGTAACCCTGGGCTTGCCTGGTCAAGGCACATATAGGAGTTGATGCTTTCTGCTCCTCCCTGCTTCTTTCTTTCTCCCCCCCCTCTCTCCCTCCCCTCTAAAATGAATAAATAAAATCTTAAAATAAACATCACTGTTGATAACTTTCCTCTTTCTATGTGCAATCTAATTCTTGTTTTAAAATGGATCAGCTCACTCACACATTTACCCTCTAACAATACCAGCTCCACCTGCATTGTTACTCTCTCGTTCCTGGGACTGACATGTTTCTCATGAGTCTTCTATTTTATTCCCTTTTCTGAAGCATATTTAAATAGCACGTGTGGCTGCTTCTTACCCTTTGCCTAATTGCTAGAGGAGCTGAAGCTAAAAATATGTGGTGAGAGAAGCTGTAGTTGGCTAATCCATAGATGAGAATATTGTCATCACAACTGAAGGTGAAGAATGAAGCTGAAACAGAGAGATTATGAGGGGAAGCACTGAAAAAAAGTCTTTAGACTCGTCACTAATACAATAGGAGCTCACATATATAGAATGTTTGTTATGTGCCAGGCACTTATACATATTGTTCACATATATATTTAGTTAATCCTCCCCCAAACCCTATGAAGTAGGAATGCTATATTTCTCATTTTACAGGTAATAAGTAAACTGAGGTGCAGACTATTTAAGTAGTTTGACAAAGTCAAATGGATTGGCAGAATCAGATCCAGGCCTTCTAGTTCCAGCAATCATGCTCTTAACCATGATGGCATATTGCTTTCCAGGAGAAGGGACACACTTTGATCTCAGCAGAACAGTATGAGGTTTTGCCTTTTACAAAGGGAGTTGCTGGCTCTTCCTCTTATTAAGGTTTTCTGGCCAGAGTCCTGAGAATGGCCCCTAGATAAACTAGACCTAGTTAAGGTGTGTAATCACACTAGCATATAAATAAGTAATTTTATACTCTTTTATGACAATTATTATTTTAATTTAATAAATAAAGCAGGTTTATGATAAAGTACACAAAGATAGTTTTACCATGAAATTATAAGAAGAGAATATTGTATCCATATTAATGAGTCTCTGCCACTTTCTCAGAAAGTGAGTTTTCAAATCAGTCATGTTGATGACAAATTCAGAGCTGATCTACTATCAATAAGACTGACATTGGCCTTCCAATTAATTTGGACCTCGTCCATTTTGCCTGGTCAGTGCTTATTTCATACCAGTTAAAATTAGTTTTTCAACACACTCCTCTCTCCTCACTTTCCACGCAGCAAAAGCATAGTTGAAAGAATTGCAATGTGTTTATGACTCCTTCACACCTTGACAAGACTTAATGGACATTGTTTTCTAGGCAGAAAAGAAGAAAAAAACAGAAGATGAAGGCGCAATACAAATGTGCTTGATTTAACTTATTAAGGAATATCTCTGAATGTTGTCTCCTGAAATTTTGTGTTATCCAAGGTACAGAGGGACTATGAGTTCTTCTCTAGGACCCAACTTAAAATCCCATAACACTGGAGAAGCATAACTTGAAGATCTCAGAGCACAGTAATTATTTAAGGATTTCATATTACCTTCAAACTCTTCCAAGGATAGTGCCTTGAAAGAGAAGACCTAAGTGGGGAGAGGGAAATGAGAGTTCTTGGTTTCCTTTCATGTTCTCAGTTGATTCCATATTCATAGATTTCTTTCATTTGAATTTCTTTTCATTATGTTCTCAGAAATTAAGCATCTTTTTCACACTTGACCATTGTTTTTTTAAATCATATCACGAGAAAGGTAAATTTCTGACATTTATGGCTAACATAATCTCCTTGCCTTTTTTTTGTATTGTCTTCCCATTTCTTTCTTGTTTTCTTTGATTTTACATTCTCTTTCAATTCTCATTTCTTATTCTGTCTAATAAAACTAATTCTAATTCTTTCTCATGAAAGATTATTTTTAGTTCACTATGGAGCGACATAATTTAGGTGTTATGAACATGTTTTTATGTATGTAAAATATATCCTTGTTAAGATCCAAAATCTTAACCAAATATGTAAAATAAATGTGCATTTATAGTAAATAATCAAAAGTTCAAAGAAGTCAGTAAGACACAGAAGGTAATGCCATTCTTTAATAAGTGTAAAATGTTGTTCAATACCCGCATGTCACTATCCTTGGCCATATTTTAAGCATCTGCTTTAGGCAGTGTTATGCTCTTTCGTTAGTGGACAGTAATACATTATCTTGACAGATAAGTACCAGCCATACAGTGGTTGCATCTCATAGATATGAAAAGCATTATCATTTATGAGGTAAAATTTAAGTTTTGCTCCCACTAAGTAGATGGTTACAGTGACATTAAGAGCTACAACAATGACTATACAACACACCACACACACACAACTCACAAAGTATTAATAGTTTTTAACCTTCCAAAGGTCCCTTATGTAAAATAAACAAAGGTTATTGTCTTTCACACTGTAGGTCACATAGATATCCATTCCAAATTCAGACTGAAGGAGCATGCAGGCTGGGACATTGCCATTTCCATGGCAGAGGGGGAGAGAGATGGCACACATTGGGTTTCTCTTAAACTCCTTTCTTGCAGAAGGAATATATCACTGCTACTTCCAACTCATTGGCTAAACCAAGTTACACTGTAAGTTTGTGGTTAATGGTAGAAGAAGAAAAATACTCTCAGAAGGAAGAGTAAAAAGTTACATAATAAACTTTGATTTTGAAAGGGGTGGGTGTGCTTTACAGAGAAGAGAAACAAAAACATTTGTAAAATGTAATTTATTTATTTATTTATTATTAAGTGAGAAGTGGGGAGGCAGAGAGACAGACTCCCGCCTGCGCCTGACCAGGATCCACCTAGCAGCAAGCCCCCTACAGGGCGATGCTCTGCCCATCTGGGCCTGCTGCTCTGTTACTCAGCAACCCAGCTATTTTAGTGCCAGAGGCAAGGCCATGAAACCATCCACAGCACCTGGGGCCAACTAGCTTGAACCATTCAAGCCATGGTTGCAAGAGGGGAAGAGAGAAATAGAGAGAAAGGGGATGGGACAGAGAACCAGATGGTCACTTCTCCAGTGTGCTCTGACCAGAATCAAACCCAGGACTTCTACATGCTGGGCCAATGGTCTACCACTGTCAACTGGCCAGGGCTGGAAAATGTAATTTAATCTATCACAATTACCAATTCAACTAAAAGTAAAACTAATATTTTGCAAACAAGAACAAGTGTCAACAGTGGAGTGGCAAGATGGTGATGGAGTAGGCAAAAGTTCCAACTTCCACCTCCCAGAATCAAAGTGGATTACAACTTAATTTTAAGAACCATCATCTGGAAAAACAAACTTTTGGCTAAACCAAGAGGAATCTATAGCCAAAGATCACCACACTGAGACTGGAAGGAAAGCAGAAACGCAGAGAGGGTTGCCCCACTCCTGGAAGTGAGCGGCGGCCTGGAGGGACTCGTGACGTGGGGGGGGGGGGTTGTTCCCAGAGAGGGGAGGATCCTGGGCCTTGGGATCAAAGACCCAGCTTGCAGCCACGAAGCTAGAAGAGGCTTATGGACAGTATTTAGCTGTGAAACAAGCCAAGATTTGTGAGAAAGAGACAGATTTCTCAGACCCAGGATTCATCTTAAAGGGACTATACAGAAAACCTCTTTCACAACCATTCACCCAGGGCTCCAGGGAATGAGGAGAACTGAGAGGACCAGAGTAGCAGGAAGAGATTCTAATCTAGGAGGCACAGGGAGAAACACGTTAAGGGACAGCCATCCTAATCCCTGGGCTGAGTCACTCCTTAAATCTAAAGTGAATATTTTTCCTGGAACCAACAATACCAGCAAAGGGAAGCAGGTCACCAGCCAAAAGGAAGCTCTCCTGCTGCATTCAGAGCAAAGAGTTGCTTAGACGCAGAGAGCCATCAGAATACAGTGTTGAGTGCTGAGGTCTGAGCTATATCACCACCCCCACACTGCTGAAGGCTCCCCGGAGGGCGGGCAGAGCTGGGATGCAGAAGGGCGGTACAGTCCACAGGGGTGGAAGTTGGGGGTCAGCTGCATCTGCGGAAGGGGCACACAGGTGCGGTCCCACCACCTGTCCCACCTGCAGGGGTGAGGCGGAGGCCAGGGAGCCTGCCGAGGCTTGTAGCCCCGGCACAAGAGCACATTCCCACCCACTGGGGTGGGGTGGAAACTGGGGGTCGGCCAAGGCTTGCAGCCTGGGTATGCAAGCACAGTCCTGCCTTTGGGGATGGGGTGGAAGCCAGGGACCAGCCACGACAAAGTCCTAGGCACATGCATTCAGTCCCACCCATGAGGCAAGGTGGAAGCCACAGTGACCACAGTGGTGGACTGGCACTGGCAACACCCCTGCCAGAACCCGGAGGCAGCAGCAGCAGTGTTCAGGCCTAAGGACAAACCACACCTGGAGAACACAGAGGCCACACCCATTGGACTTTTGTGGCCACACCCTTCTGAGGGCTAAAAAAGAAGAAATATAGAAAAGAAAAGAAAAGGCTGGATAAAATGACACCGGAGGATAAGGGGCAAGCCACATCCAGTACCTTACCTAACCCCTGATTTATAGTACTGAGCCCAACAAGTAGCCACCAATAAGAGGCAGCAGAAAGTGGATCTCAGGGGAACCTGAACATTTAAACGAACATTCTTCAAGCTAAAAGTAAATAAAAGCCAGCCTAAGTTGATATTAACTACAGTACCTAGGCTCAGCAGAGAAAGCCATAGAATCTGGATCACCTGTTGCTCCAAAAAAGTAGATAAGGGCCAGTTATAGGCAGCGACCCCTACAGGACTGTGCCAGGCTCTGGCCAAGAAGGTCCAGAGAGGGCACATCCAGAGGTCAGATGTGGAGAGCATCAGTTCAGGACCTAACAACCTTTGTTAGAGTGACATCTTAAGAAAGTGTTCCTCACACCTGACCCATTTAAGATATAAAAGATGCCAAAACAAATAGCAAAAAGAACAGTGAGCAGACAAATAGCCCATAGCAGTTTACAAACAGCATCTGATGCCAACCCAAGAAGTTCTAGAAACAACACAACTGAAAACTGGAAGCAGACAATACAAACTCTAGACTCAGTGAGCTACAATAACAACTCATAGAAAGGAGGACTCTATACATAGACAAACTGGGAATGCAGAAAAATGCAAACCAAATAAATCAACAAGAGAAATCCCTTGGAAAAGATCTGAATGAGATAGAAATAACCAAATTACTGGACGCAGAGTTTAAAATAATGATTGTTAGGATGCTCAAAGATCTTAGAGTGACAATGGATGGACATAAATAGCACCTAAATAAAGAGACAGGAAGCATCAAAAAGGACATTGAAATCATATAAAAGAACCAATCAGAAATGACAAATACAATATCAGAAATGAAGACCAAACTAAAAGGGATTAGAAGAAGGATGGATAAAGCTGAGGATCAAATCAGCAAGTTAGAGGATAGGATAAATGAAAGCATAGAAGCAGAACAGCAAAAAGAAAAGAGACTCAAAAAGTCTGAGGAAACTCTAGGAAAGCTCTATGACAACATGAAGAGTAAAAACATCCACATCATAGGGGTTCCTTAAGGAGAAGAGAAAAAAATGGAATGAAAACCTGATTGAAGGAATCATAGCTGACAACTTCCCTAAATTGATGAAGAAAAAAGTCACACAACTTCAAGAAACACAGAAGGTCCCATTAAGAATGAACCCAAAGGCCCTGGCCGGTTGGCTCAGTGGTAGAGCATCGGCCTGGTGGGCAGGAGTCCTGGGTTCAATTCCTGGTCAGGGCACACAGGAGAAGCACCCATCTGCTTTTCCACCCCTCCCTCTCTCCTTCCTCTCTGTCTCTCTCTTCCCCTCCTGCAGCCAAGGCTCCATTAAAGCAAAGTTGGCCCAGGCGCTGAGGATGGCTCTGTGGCCTCTGCCTCAGGCACTAGAATGGCTCTGGTTGCAACAGAGCAACACCCCAGATGGGCAGAGCATTGCCCCCTGGTGGGCATGCTGGGTGAATCCCAGTCGGGCACATGCAGGATCTGTCTGACTGCCTCCTCATTTCTAACTTCAGAAAAATACAAAAAAAAAAAAAAAAAAAAAGAATGAACCCAGGAAGGGCTACACCAAGACACATCATAATTAAATTTAAAAATTAAGAGATAAAGAAAGAATAATAAAAGCTTCAAGAAAAAAAGCAATCAATTACATGCAGAGAAGCCCCCATAAGGTTAACATCTGACTTCTCAACAGAAATATTAGAGGCCATAAGGGAATGGAAAGAAATATTCAAAGTAATGCAAAACAAAAGCCTACAACCAAGACTTTTCTCTCCAGCAAGGATATCATTTAAAATTGAAGGAGAAAAAGAAATCTTCCCATACAAAAAAATAATTCAAGGAATTCATTACAACCAAACCAATGCTATAAGAAATGTTAAGGGGGCCCTGGCCGGTTGGCTCGGTGGTAGTGCATCGGCCTGGCGTGCGGAAGTCCTGGGTTTGATTCCCAGCCAGGGCACACAGGAGAAGCGCCATCTGCTTCTCCACCCCTCCTCCTCTCCTTCCTCTCTGTCTCTCTCTTCCACTCCCACAGCCAAGGATCCATTGAAGTGGAGATGGCCCGGGCGCTGGGGATGGCTCTTTGGCCTCTGCCCCAGGTGCTAGAGTGGCTCTGGTCACAACAGAGCGATGCCCCGGAGGGACAGAGCATCGCCCCCTGGTGGGCAGAGCATCGCCCCCTGGTGGGCGTGCCGGGTGGATCCCAGTCAAGTGCATGCGGGAGTCTGTCTGACTGTCTCTCCCTGTTTTCAGCTTCAGAAAAAAAGAAAAAAAGAAGAAATGTTAAGGGGCCTGCTGTAAACAGAACATAGGGAGAAAATATATAGTAAAAGAGAAATGTAGAATTAAAGAACAAAATGGCAATAAACAACTACATATCAATAATAACCTTAAATGTAAATGGATTAAATGCGCCAATCAAAAGATATAGGTTAGCTGTGTGGATAAGAAATCAGGATCCAACATATGCTGTCTAAAAGAAACCCACCTCAAAACAAAAGATACACATAGACTGAAAGTAAAGAGATGAAAAAAATATTTCATGCAAATGGAAATTTAAAAAAGCTGTGGTAGCAATACTTATATATGACAAAATAGACTTTAAAACAATGGCTATTGTAAGAGATAAAGAAGGTCACTACATAATGATAAAGGGAGTAATTCAACAGGAATAGATAACCATTATAAATATCTAAGCACCTAATATAGGAGCACCTAAATATATAAAGCAGATTTTGATGGACATAAAGGGTGAGATCAACAGCAACACTACAATAGTAGGGGATTTCAATATTCCACTAACATCACTGGATAGATCCTCAAGAAAGAAAATTAACAAAGAAACAGCAGACTTAAAGAACACACTAGATCAACTAGATTTAATAGATATCTTCAGAACCTTTCACTCTAAAGCAGCAGAATATACATTCTTTTCAAGTTCTCATGGTACATTCTCTAGGATAGACCACATGTTAGGGCACAAAACAAGTCTCAACAAATTTAAGAAAATTGAAATCATATCAAGGATATTGAATCACAACGGCATGAAGCTAGAAATCAACTACAATAGAAAAGCTAAAAAATACTCAAATTCTTGGAAACTAAACAGCATGTTATTGAATAATGAATGGGTTAACTCAGATCAAGGAAGAAATCAAAACTTTCCTTGAAACAAATGAAAACGAACATAAACAACTCAAAATTTATGGGACACAACAAAAGCAGTCCTAGAGGGAAGTTCATAGCATTACAGGCATACCTTAGGAAGCTAGAAAAAGCTGAAATAAACATTTTAACCCTGTATCGAAAAGAACTAGAAAAAGAACAGTAAGTAAAGCACAGAGGAAGTAGAAGGAAGGAAATAATAAAGGTCAGAGGGGAAATAAATGACATAGAGGCTAAAAAAAAAAAAATACAGAGGATCAATGAAACCAAGAGCTGGTTTTTTGAAAAGGTAAACAAGATTGATGAACCTTTAACAAGACTCAATAAGGAAAAAGGGAGAGGACCCAAATAAATAAAATTAGAAATGAGAGAGGAGAAGTAACAACTGACATAGCAGAAATACAAAGGATTGTAAGAAAATATTATGAAGAACTGTATGCCATAAAATTAGACAAACTAGGCAAAATGGACAAAGTCCTCAAAACATATAATCTTTCAAAAATCAATATAGAAGAATCAGAAAACCTAAACAGACCGATTTCATCAAATGAGATTGAAACAGCTATCAAAAAACTCCCAACAAACAAAAGTGCTGGGACAGATAGCTTCACAGGCAACTTTTACCAAATATTCAAAGAAGAACTAACTCCTATCTGTCACAAGCTATTTCAAAAAATTCAACAGGAGGAAAGATTTCCAAACTCCTTTTATGAGGCAAGCATAATTCTGATTCCAAAACCAGGCAAAGACACTACAAAGAAAGAAAACTATAGATTTATATCCCTGATAAAATTAGATGCTAAAGTTCTCATCAAAATATATATTAACAAACAGGATCAAGCAATACATGAAAAAAATCATATATCATGATCAGGTAGAATTTATTCTGAGGAGACAAGTCTGGTACAATATTTGCAAATGAATCAATATGATTCAACACATAAACAAAAGAAACATAAAAATCATGTGATAATATCAATAGATGCAGGAAAAGTATTGGATAAAATACAGCACCCATTTATGACCAAAACTCTCAGCAAAGTGGGAAAACAGGGATCATACTTCAACATGATAAAGGTCATCTATAACAAACCCACAGCTAACATTATACTCAATAGGCAAAAATGAAAAGAAATGCCCTTAAGATCAGGAACAAGGCAGGGGTGCCCCCTTTCACTACTCTTATTCAACATAGTTCTAGAAGTCATAGCCACAAGACAAGAAGAAAAGATAAAAAGCATCCAAATTGGAAAAGAAGAAGTAAAACTATCATTATTTGCTGATGATATGATACTGTAAATAGAAAACCCTAAAGTCTCAGTCAAAAAAACTAGTGGACCTGATAAATGAATTCAGCAAAATGGCAGAATATAAAATCAATATTCAGAAATGAGTGGAATTTTTATAAACCAACAATGAACTGTCTGAAAGAGAAATTAGGAAAACAATCCCCTTCACTATTGCAACAACAATAAAAAATAAAGTACCTATGAGTAAATTTAACCAAGGAGGTTAAAGATTAGTACTTGGAAAATTATAAAACATTGATAAAAGAAATCAAGGAAGATACAAACAAGTAGAGGCATATACCATGTTCATGGATAGGAAGAATAAACATCATTAAATTGTCTATATTATCCAAAGCAATGTATAAATTCAATGCAATTCCTATTAAAATACCAATGACATACTTCAAAAATATAGAACAGGCCCTGGCCGGTTGGCTCAGTGGTAGAGCGTTGGCCTGGTGTGCAGAAGTCCCGGGTTCGATTCCCGGCCGGGGCACACAGGAGAAGCTCCCATCTGCTCCTCCACCCCTCCCCCTCTCCTTCCTCTCTGTCTCTCTCTTCCCCTCCCGCAGCGAGGCTCCATTGGAGCAGGGATGGCCGGGGTGCTGGGGATGGCTCCTTGACCTCTGCCCCAGGTGCTAGAGTGGCTCTGGTCACAACAGAGCAATGCCCCGAAGGGGCAGAGCATTGCCCCTTGGTGGGCAGAGCGTCACCCCCTGGTGGGCATGCCGGGTAGATCCCAGTCGGGCGCATGCAGGAGTCTGTCTGACTGTCTCTCCCCATTTCCAGCTTCAGAAAAATGCAAATATATATATCACATATTCCAAAACTTTATATGCAACCAAAAAGAACATGAATAGCCTCAGCAATCTTGAAAAAGAAGAGTAAAGTGGGGGTATCACACTTCCTGATATCAAGTTATACTACAAGGCCATTGTACTCAAAACAGCCTGGTACTGGCATAAGAACAGGCACACTGATCAATGGAACAGAACAGAGAACCCAGAAATAAACCCACATCTATATGGATAATTGATATTTGACAAAGGAGGTAAGAGCATACAATGGAGTAAAGACAGCCTCTTTAACAAATGGTGTTGGGAAAATTGGACCAGTACTTGCAAAAAAATGAAACTGGATCACCAACTTACACCATTCACAAAAATCAACACAAAATGGATAAAAGACTTAAATGTAAGTTATGAAACCATGAGCATCTTGGAAGAAAACATAGGCAGTAAACTCTCCAATATCTCTCGTAGCAATATATTTGCTGATTTATCTCCATGGGCATGTGAAATAAAGGACAGGATAAACAAATGGAACTATATGAATTAAAACGCTTTTGTATAGCAAAAGACACCATTAACAAAATAAAAAGACAAACCACACAATGGGAGAATATATTCACCAATATGTCTGATAAGGGATTAATAACCAAAATTTATAAAGAAATTGTAAAACTCAACACCAGGAAGATAAACAATCCAATCAAAAAATGGGCAAAAGAAATGAATAGACACTTCTCCAAAGAGGACATACAGATGGACAATAGGCATATGAAAAAATGTTCAACATCACTATCATTAGAGAAATGCAAATTAAAAACACGAGATACTACCTCACACCTGTCAGGATGGCGCTTATTAACAAAACAACACATAATAAGTGCTGGAGGGGGTGTGGAAAAAAGGGAACCTTCCTGCGCTGCTGGTGGGAATGCAGACTGGTGCAGCCACTGTGGAAAACAGTATGGAGATTCCTCAAGCAATTAAAAATGGAATTGCCCTTTTACCCAGCAATCCCACTTTTAGGAATATATCCTATGAATATCAAATCACTGATTCAAAAGAAGAAATGTACCCCCATGTTTATGGCAGCATTATTTACAATAGCCAAGATCTGGAAACACCCAAGTGTCCATGAGTGGATTAAAAGGCAGTGGTACAAATACAGAATGGAATATTATGCAGCTGTGAGGAAGAAGGAAATCTTACCTTTTGCGACAACATGGATGAACCTGGAAACTATCATGCTAAGTGAAATGAGCCAGGCAGAGAGAGAAAAATATCATATGACCTCACTCATTTGAGGAATCAATCTAATGAACAATGTGAACTGAGGAACGGAATAGAGGCAGAGGCGGATCAAAGGGACCAGAGGGAAAGCGATCAGAGGAAAAGTAGAAAAGAAGATGAAATCAGAGAAGGGAAGGAGCTTGGTGAAATTATATAAGGACTACCGGAAAGTTCTGTCCGCTTTTGGAATAAAACAAAATACAAATTTTTCTTACCATCAATAAACTTTATTAAATAATATAATTGCCATTATTATTAATGATTTCTTGCCAGCATGAGGGCAATTTGTATATCCCATTTTTGAAAAATGTTTTATCTTTTGATACGAAAAATTGAACCAGTGCTTGTTTGATATCTTCTTCATTTTTGAATTTTTTGCCCTTCAAAAAATTTTGTAAAGACAAAAATAAATGATAGTCAGAGGGTGCTAAGTGCGGGGAATATGGTGGATGCGACAGACATGCATTTCTTCCTTGTTGAAATTCGTAAAAATTACAGTGGCGTAAATGAACTTTATCAGTAGCCATGGGTACACTATCGCTTCACACATAAGACTAACGTGAATCAACTTTGTTTTAATTAATTTGCTACGTCAGTATGTATACATTAAATGATAAAAATAGAGAGGCACACATGCGCCAAATAAACATGTGCTGCTTACGTGTCGAAACTTGTGATAGAAACAGACAGAGCTTTCCGGTAGTCCTTATATATACATAACACAGCATTATAGAGAGCAGGACAGTAAATCCTGGAGGGAAGGGGGAAAGGCATTGGGGGGTGATATATTTGGTGGGACACTTGAATCTATGTAAATATAATAAATTAAAATCATAAATAATAAAAAAAAGAACAAATGTCAACACTTTTAATTTTTTAATGAATATGTCAAAATTCATTGAACATGACATTGAAATCTGTCAGGGAATTAGCATTTTAAAAATCACTGCCTTTTATATTCACCATTAAAAATTTGGAATTCAAATATTTTTAAAAGCATGAAAGCTTGTGATGTTTTTTTCTCCAGAACATTTAAACACTTCCAGCATCAAAAAGTGTTATTTTCATATATTTAAAAGCAACCTCATTTCTTTCTATAAGGAATTCACTTTCAAACAAGAATATTTATTCTCCCCCGTTGCTGGCACCATAAGGTGAAAAGAGTGCATCTCAGAATTTGTCTCACCACTAATGGGGATTTTTAATCAGGAAATGTTGTTGTGCTAATCTAATAGACTTTAAGTTAAGACTTCAGTGTCACTAAAGCCTAAAATATCCCTGAAGTTCCACATATAGAAATTTCTGAATAATGTAGTCCATCCCTAAAGAGGTATTATGCAAATGAATGCATTTAGTTAATATGTACTGTAAACAGATCACTACTTCTCTATTCCTTTCTAAACCACAGCCAAGATTAAAACTGTAATACTCTTATTACCTAACAAAATAGCTATATATTTAAAGTAGATCTGCAAAGAACTTTGAGCCCAATATAACACCATCTTGAATTTGGATTGGGTTTTTCTTCCAAAGGTCAGACCATTCTCTCACACATTTTGTCCCAAATTCCCAGAAAACATTTCTCTTAGAAATACTATATCAAGTTGCACTAGCTTTCTCTGGCCATTGAGAGATTTTTGAATATTTTATGTTCCCCTATTACCAAATTCCAACCCAGTACTCACTGACAAATGAGAGGGTGACAGTTATACGAACACAGAAGTTGGAGAAATCAAATGTGAGATGAATATGCAGTTGATTGCTTACTTCCGGTTTAGTGGCCTCACAGGGATTTAATGTCAGTCTCCATTAGAACTCATTCCTGTCACATTGACCACTTTTACAACCAGTGAGTGATTTCAGGTGAGGATGGAAACTGAATAATGATCTTTTTCATTTGTCTTTTAAACCTTTATTGAATACCGACAATAAAGTAGGATGCTCTGGCTTTGGCTATATAATTTTAAAAGGTTGATTTTTATGAAGGTATTTTTGAGCCATTATAAAAACTGAATGAGACTGACAGAAAATCTTCTCCTCTCAATTAAACAGAAGCCAATTGTTCAAATAGCACTGATTGCATTAAACATGCCCAACATCCCCTTGGGATCACTTATTTTCTGCCAGAAGACTTTCTTTCTCTTTTTGAAAGACATAAAAAAAGAACCTGTATAAATGATGGCTTTTTTTTTTTTCAAACCCTGCTGATACCTTGGTTTCAGAATTCTGGCCTCCAGAACTGTGAGGCAACACACTTCTGTTGTTTCAGCCACCCAGTTTGCTGAGGCCACCTTACCTAACGGGCACAATGTTATGGAAGACAAACGCACCATGGGAGAAAATGCAGTTGCCCTTTGCACAAACCAGAGCTTCTCCCACTGCCGGGACTTTGCTCCAGCTGTTCCCTTTGCCTGGATTTTTAAATGAGCAAATATGCTTTTGCCTTTCTGTTTTTAATTCGTTACTAAGTCACAGTGGTACCTCTTTTTATTTCTTTGTTATTCAAGAACAGAGAGAACCAAAAGACTGAGCACGGTTTGGTAGTTGAAACAGCAAAGTTCTGCAACCTTCCACAAGGGGACGGGAAAGAGGAAACAGAGTTATCTATCCTGGTCACCCTCAGAGAAAGGGAGACTCGATCAAATGCCCTTACAGCTTCCTGAGAGGAAAATGGGCCTCTGCTCAGCACAGGGAGGCAAGCTATAAGAGTGAAGGAAATGACCAGCTCAGAGCAGGCCAGTAGCCAGTTAGTAAATGCTGTCAGAGGGTCTTCTGTATTCTCACTGATGCCATTTTGACTAGTTATTGGTACATAATAGATCCTGTCCTTGAGGTGAGAAGTCTGTAATGTCCAGAGTGGCAAAAGAGTTTTCCAACACCCAGCATTCTCTGAGGCAGCTAGGGAAGAAATATAAATGTCAAGGGAAAAGCAGAATATACCAGAATGTCTGAGATACAGCTTATATGTTCATCCGGTTTTCAAATACCTATTTCACTTGGGCCTTGTCCCTTTCTATGACATGTTTCTTTTTATGTCGACTGTTCTCCTGAAGTGTTCTTTTATTAAAATGATTTCTTTTTATTTTATCCCTGTGTTCTTATATTGATGCTTTAATTTTTACAGTCTTTTTCCTTTTGTTTTTGTCCTTTATGACAAAAAAGAAAAGAGGTAACACTCTGACCTTTTACTTCGTACTGGTATATTTTTAACATTTAATTTTATGCAGAAACACTTGGTTGTCTAAGTAACTAATGGGATTCATGGCTAGAGCAGCGAATAAAATCAAGTTGATTACATAAGATGTGTTTCTGTTTTCATCAAAATTAACCATTTATTTCCCCAAAACATATTGTTAATGTTTAGTCAACATCTTCAGATGATGTATGCTGCAGTTTATAAAAATGCATTATTATTCTCTGTTTTACTTTCTAAAATATTGGGAATTGCCCATATTGATGAGGCAGAATTAGGACCAATAGCATGTAAGATCTTTGAGTAAAAATATGATTATAATAATAAAAATCAATTCTCCTGTAAGTGGGTTGAATAGCAACCCCCTAAAAAAGTATGTTCAGGTGCTAGTCCCAGAATTATTAATGTTATCTATTTTGGAAAAAGATTTTTTTCAGATGTAATTTAATTAAGAATCTTGAGATGAGAAGATCTTCCTGGATTATCCAGGTAAACCTTTAATAGAGTGACACATGTCCTAAGAAATACACAGGCACAAGAGGAGAACACATAGGCACACATGGAAGAGGAGAAGACATAGGTACACATGGGAAAGGTGATGTAAAGATAGAGGCAGAGATAGTGAGTGGAGTGATGTGGTCCCAAGCCAGGGAAGCCAAGAAATATTGACCACCAGGAGCCATACATGAGACACTGAAGAGACAAGAAAAAAATCTCTATAAAGCCTCCAGAGGAAGTGTAGCCCCACCAATACCTTGACTTTTGATTTACAGCCTTCAGAATTGTGAGAAAATAAATTTTGCTATTTTAATTCACCCAGTTTGTGATACTTTGTTAAGGAAGTCATAAGATAATAATACATCTTCCAAATATACACATGTATGCATATATATATGCATATATATATATCTCAAAAACCCTCTGAATGAATATTTAAGAGATACATATATGGTGATTCTTTTATATATTGAAGTAAGCATTTCCATTTTACAGTTATTTATAGCTTTTTCTTGAAGCACATTTGCACCCACATCACTTCCTTTGATGCCATACCCAAATTTTTTTCAAGTTCTATTTGTGATTATCTAGCCTCATGGCAATGGGGAAAATAGGGAGGCAAGTCGCTGTTTGAGTGGAAAATTTCCCACAGAAAACTGTTACGCTTATCTCTCCTTGGGAAATAGGAATGAAATTGTATTGAGGATATTTGAGTTCATTTTGAGTTTGCTACAAGTTTAAAATTCTTAGATGAGTCAGAAAGGAATTAATCTTTGATTTTAAGATAGTATATAATTTTGAATCACATCTTACTTTAAAAAAAATTGATTCAATAAATAAAATAAAGCATTTCAATTTGTCCTTGAGGCCAAACTCTGGCACTCCTGACCTTCCTCACTGTTTACCTTTCTTTGGTCCATTTATCATCTGCTGTTATTAATAAGTTTCTGTTAACACTGCTAATCACCATTTATTTCGTTCAGTGTCTTCCAGCTCTGCTAGAATACAAGCTCTGTGCAGGTATGCTCTGTCCCCTCATGTGTCACCTGGAACTCTGGTCGTGCTCAACACAATCTGAATAAATGAACAAACAATTAGCCCTATTCACCTCTGTGAAGGTTCAGGGAGAAATAAACCCCAACCAACCAACATATTTCAAGAGATGGAAAAATGAGAACCACTGGTTCTAAAAAGCAAGAACACAGGAGAGGGCAGAGGAGAAGAAAATTAAATTTTGAGATTTGTCACAGCCAGTGACAGCCGTGACACTTTAATTACAATGATTCTATTCTATTATTATGATAGCCCCTTAAGAATAATCAGAGCATTACAGTATTGAAGTCTGGAGTAAATCATGACCCAAAAAGGGTGAGTAACTTAGTATTCACAATCATCCACATGCATCCTAGAAGATTCTTGAAAACCAAGAGTGGGAACGGGGCGGCGGCTGTGTAACTACTGGCTGCCTTTGTTATTGCTGTCATCCCCAGCACCACCCTCTCCCTACAGGACTCTTGCCTTTTTTTAAGTGCTTGCTTATATTCAATGATAAGTGAAATACAAGGAGGATCAAGCTACTCTTTATTCTCTCCTCTTCCTAGAGCCATTCTGAAGTTTGTCCTTATTAAACCTCAACAGAGGGGGCAGATATTATTCCCACGTCACAGATAACGAAGCTAAGGTGAGATATATGAAGGGACTTATACAACTTTACACAGGCAGCTTGGCGAAGGGTCTACATATTGTATCCTGAGTTTTTAACTCTTTCCCACCTATATTATTTTTTTCAGGTCTATCTTTTAACTTCATAATTCTGTGAGATTAATTCTATCCTTCATGTGTGCTTTACTCTTTCATTCAGAATAGTAGTTGAACAAGGATTTAATCACAGAATTTGGGAATCAATATAGTCGGGTTCAAAATTTAGGTCTGCTACTTAATAGTTCTATGATATTAAAAAAAACCCACTCAAGCTCTTTGTTGCTCCCTTTTCACATTGTAAAATATGTTTAACAATAGATCACCTGACATTATTATTGTTTTCAAATCAGTTGTTTATTTCTAATCATATGCTTATCACTTTCTGTGCTTTTTATTATTTCTTTAATATCAACTCTTCCTTCTGAGATCATTTTTCTTCTGTCTGAAGCATAAACAAATACTTTAAAATTTATTTTGTAATGAATGTGCTGATGGCAAGCTCTTAATTTTTGTCTGCTCCTGTTCTTGAAAGAAATTTTCACTGCTCATAGATTACTGGTTTGAGAAATATTTTCTTTAGCACACTGAAGATATGTCAGCATCTTCTGGTTTCCACTATCACATATGTGCTGACATCTGTCATCTACCCATTGCACCATAGGAGCCAATCTGGCTCTCTGGCTACCATCACGGTCTCTTCTTGTTGGAAATTCTGTAGTTTAATTATTTGTACATAGGGGTGGGTATTTCTGTATGTTTATTTTGCTTAAGCTTTGTTGAGTTTCTAGAATTAGTTCTGTGTTTTCATCAGTTCCAAAATAACTTTTATATTGTATCTTCAAGTAACTTCTCTGTCATATTCTTCTACTGTACTTCTAGAAATGGAATTGCATGTTTGTCAAAACTTCCTCAAGGCATTACCTTAGGCAGAAAGATCCCATGTGACTGATGCACAAGATCATATGCTCTTGATGCTTTTCTTTATGTTCATAATTGCATCCCTTTAACTACATAACTTTGCTTTTCTGTATTTGTGAATTACTCTTGAAATGTAACCATTTTCCCTGTATATTAGTCAGCTCTGGCTGCCATAACAAAATACCATACAGTGTGACTTAAACAATAAAAATTTAATCTAAGATCAGAGTGACGATGTGGTCAGTTTCTGGTGTGAGGGCTCCTACGGACTTGTAGATGGCCATATTCTCACTATGTTCTAACATGACAGTGGGTGGTGGGAGAGAGAACGAGATCATCCTCTTCTTAAGGGAACACATTCCTATCAAATTAGGGCCCTACTCCATAACCTCATTTAACCATCATTGTCTCCTAAAGACTTTCTCCACATACGGTCTCTTTGGGAGTTAGGGCTTATATACATGATTTTGAGGAAAACAATTCAGCCCAAAACATCCTGCTCCATTGTGCAAAGTATAAATATTCTTGGAAATGTGAATTTAAGCTACTCAGAATGTAATAGATTTCTGCACAATTTTTAATATGTAAGATATCAATAAGCATCATTGAATCTCACCAATTTGATACACCTATTTATTTGACACAATATACTCTTGTAGATGTTTACCTTTAAACCACTAAGTTAACTATTTCATAGTTCTTAGCTTACTATTCCCCAAGTCCTTTTCTGGATCTGTGTATCAGTGATAAATCTTCATATAATTCTTAAATGAAGTTGCAGCAAAAATAACTAAAAATAAAAAATGACTTTTATAAAAATCAAGCCCTTTTTGAGAGAAATAGGAAGTCAGTGATATCAGACAGAGAAATAAGTTGTTAAAAAAGAAAAAATTAAGCTACTTAACTGTGTGGGGTACATAATAATAGCAGGATACTCAAGCAGGATACTCACTGACTAATGTATATTCAGTGAAATGGGATGGCTATTCCAGAGAGATTTCATAAGTGAAGATATATATAACAGAGTAATCCATTTGGAAGTAAGACACTGTAAATGACTAAACATAAATTTTGGATTTGCAAACACCTGAATTTGTATCCTGGACCAACTATAAAATCTGGCTATGAAACACTGGATAGCTTAAACATGACCTTTTGTCTGAAATACTGCAACTAACCATTAGAGATAATAATATCTAAGGTTGCCAAATGAATTGAGTTAAGTAAGGAAACACAAAAGCAGGATATAAGACATGCTATTCAAAATATATTTAAATTATATTGAACCTTAGTTTTTATCTGTTAAATGTTGACAATATACCTGGTTGTGTTTTTCTAAATAAATAAATTATTTATATAATTATATAAAGTATTTAGTCTAATGGCTAGCAGGTAGTAAGTATGCAAATAAAATATTTTTTCTTTATTATTTTTTCTTCAATTGAACAAATTAATAAAAAATAATCACTAATACAAAGATTATAGAATAAAAAGAAATTCAAAGACAAAGCATTTTGGGAGATCTTACACTGAAATTTGAAAATTGAAGAGAAGACAGCAAGGGTATAGAATTTACAAAGGCAGGAAAAAAAATTGGATGATCAAAATGTATGAGATGTTGAAGGTATACAGAGTTTATAAATGAGGGGCATTCAACAATGTTAAAGCCAAGAGAGAAATACAAATTTTAAGTACTAATAAGAGTACTGGCCTGTGGTGGTGCAGTGGATAAAGCATTGAAGTGAATCCTGAGGTTGCAGATTCAAAGTCGTGGGCTTGCTCGGTCAAGGCACATGTAACAAGTAATCAATGAACAACTAAAGTGAAACAACTATGAGTTTCTACTTCTCACTCCTCCCCCACTCCTCTCTCCTCTCTCTGTAAAATTAATAAATAAAATATTTTTTTAAAAAGTATTGACTTAGCAATTGAATTTGCTGGTTTCTTTGAATAACAGTTTTAACTTAACGGCAGAAGAGAATATTACATTGTGTTGAATTGATGAAAAAATGGGAAGTAGGATATGAGGAGTAAAAACAAGAGTTGGTTTTTGTTTTGGTTTTGGTTTTTTAAAGAGTGTGTGATTGCCTGAGAGATAGGTACACCAAAATAAATTTTTTTTTTCTGCTTAATAAGAAAACATGTTTTCTATATTTATGGAATTTAGGTACTGAGTGATTGATTTAAGAGTTAGAGGAGTAAGACAATAAGGAAGAGAGAACCAAGAGCATAGGTGAAGGCATTTAGGAAAAAAAGATGCACACCTCCCTTCAAAAACAGTCAGAAATAAAGAAAGAAGAAATGGCAGAATGATATGGTGGAGGTTTGAGGAGTCAAGGATGTGATCATCAAAGAAACTTTCCCAAGGAAGAGATAGGCTGCGGAAGTGCATCTTTGATGATAACTATTTTAAGTAAAGTAGGAGGTGAGAGCATCTCAAAAAGGGTAAAAGAGCAATGGCTGTGGAAGCTAATGACAAATAGTAGCAAACAATACCTAATGGATCATGGTATTTCGAAGCATAGGAGACTGGTTGCATATCTGGCATTCAAAAATAATTGCTGAGCTGAAATATGTGTTTCTGTCTTAAGGAGAAGATAAATGTTTTTAAAAAACCAAAACAACAAAGCAATAAACAAAAAAAAAATGAATTAAAAACATATACACACAGTTGAAGAGTTTCAGTGACAGCTCAATTGAAGTTAGTGAACATAAATTTGGAGTGAACCCAGTCTTGAAGATAAGTCCTATTTTAAATCCTAAGGGAAGCTTGGTAATGAAATCCATTAAGAATACACTACCCAATTGAAAGTTGAAAAGGAGATTAGGGAAGACAAATGTAATTACCCGAATTGTAATTTGGTCAAGATACCAAGGTTAATAACATTCCTCCTTTTTTCAAAAGTTGCCATGAATTTTTTAATACCTTATAATGGCCAGTGTCACATTTTTATTCCTTACACAAGAGATGAACTTTCTGACATGCATTTTAAAAGTTAAGCATGTATATTAAGAATATGTATTCACCATTACACATGTACCTGTACAAATATTAGAGAATCAACTTTTTTCAATTAATAAAAGTGCTTGGGTAGAAAATAGATTTTTTTCCTTCCAAATTTGACAAGAAGTTATGATTAAAACTGGCATTTGTCATGATAGTTAGAAGTGGAGATAATATTTGGCCTACAATATTATTTAAGAGTAAAGAGAGTGGTCATTAGAGAGACCTTGGGGCAAGCCAGACTCTGCCACTGTTGAGTTTTGTATCCTCTAAAAATGTATCTTCTAACTGTAAAACATAGATATATCATACCAGAACTTTTGAATAATAAATAAAATAATATATGTAGAATGCTTAATATAATAAGCATTAATTTTCAATAAATTAAAATTTTATATTACCTATTAAGAGTTGTAATTTGATGTTTCTTTGATCCCAAGTATTTATATATGAACCAGCAATTAGAGAAAGCAAGGTTTAGAAAATATCCTGTGTGGTAATATTAGAACATGAACAACCATGTACTTTATATACTTACTATGCTAAACTTTTCTGGTGTACATGTGTCTTTGTTGATATAAATTTTGACCTATTAGCATTTGTACAATGATTCATTTTATAAGAGGATTCTATCACTTGTTTAAATTGAAGACAACGTTGAAATGGTAATAAGCATTAAATCTACATAAAAATACAGTAAATCTTTGATAACTCTTCAGAAACTGTCTCTTCTCTTTTGAATAGAGTATACTTGTGCCTGCAAAACACATATTCCAAAGAATATGATAAAATTTAAAAATCTAAACAAAATTACATTTCTAAAATATTACTTGAATTGAAGTTTCACTAATACAGTATACTTAAACCATTGTTTCCTATAATAATATTATAATTCACTTCTATATTTATATATTATGCCTAGCTTTAAGAGTAAATAAAATAAATTAAGTTAACTCTCTAGAATTATTTTTGAAAAGTGTCTGTATGAAATAGGTATAAACAACACTTCACAATGAACTTAATATTGCCATTACCCTTTCCTCCTCAAGTACCTTCAAAAGAAAAGTGAAAAGGAATGTTTAAGAAATAAAGTACATAGTCCATCTATCTTTATCAAATTAAAGCTCACACACAAATATTTTAGTCACAATACTTTTTTATTCAATTTATAAAAATGCATTCATTAGCCCCAGTAAATGGAAAATTCAGGGGACAGGGTTAACTTAGAGATTCTGAAACTCTCTATGTGTGTTTCTTTTATCTTTTAGCCTCTCCTTGTCAACCTTGTTTGTCTCTGTGTGCTAATCTTATTCCCTCCTATTGAAGAATTGAAGAAAATGACTAAAAACAGCTTCAAACTTACACCAAATCAGTTTGAGAACTGCTGAACACAGGGAGAAACTGCAGTTCCAGTGCTTTTACACAAAACCTTTGGGATCTATTTGTCTTGGGTTTTCTAACCATTTCCAAGCTACTAACTATGACCAAAATAATGGAGCGTTGAGTGGTCATGTATGAGGACATGTACACCTGTATGTTGACAGGAGCTGGACAACTGTGATTAGTAACCTCATAGACCAGAACCCCATTGACAGATGAAGGACAGTCTCCAAAGCAGACAGAATGCTGTGTCCAGATAATCAGAAAGTGGAATGCTGTGCAGATAAAATTAGCAGCTAAGTCAACTTAGTGATAATATTCTACTAAATTAATGATGAAAACGTGGAATTACAAAAAATACCATACAAAAATAAATATGTTTGGCCCAATATGTTTTACACAAAATCGTTAATTTTGTGTAGGTTTTTGTTCAAGTCAATGACATTCTCTACAACTTAGTACAGCATCGTCAATTATAAAACTAGGAGACTAAATTTATTTTCATGGTGCTCACTGGATACAAATATCTTAACTTTTAATAAGTTAAGAGGTATATTTCTTGGATAGTATCAATTTAAAGAGAAGCAATATAAGAAAGTAGATAGATAATTGGCTTTGGTGTCACATATATCTGTATCTTAGGTCTGTCATTTAGTAGCTGTTATAAACTTGTACAAAGAAGCAGTTTTCTCGACCCTGGCCGGTTGGCTCAGTGGTAGAGTGTCAGCCTGGGGGGCAGAGGTCCTGGGTTCGATTCCTGGCCAGGGCACATAGGAGAAGCGCCCATCTGCTTCTCCACCCCTCCCCCTCTCCTACCTCTCTGTCTCTCTCTTCCCCTCCCACAGCCGAGGCTCCATTGGAATAAAGATGGCCCGGGCGCTGGGGATTGCTCCTTGGCCTCTGCCCCAGGCGCTAGAGTGGCTCTGGTTGCAACAGAGCAACGCCCGGAGGGGCAGAGCATCGCCCCCTTGTGGGCGTGCCAGGTGGATCCCAGTCAGGCGCATGCGGGAGTCTGTCTGACTGTCTCTCCCCGTTCCTAGCTTCAGAGAAATACAAAAAAAAAAAAAAAAAAAAAAGAATTCTCTTCTGTACAGTGGTGTTGGGGGGATAGAAATACCATCAACCTCAGAAGATATGTTGTAATGAAGGCATGAGATAACTATATAGTGCCTGCCATGGGAAGGCCACTTAATATACATTTTATTTTTTTAAATACTTCCATTATTATTTGTTATTCTATAACTCTCAGAAAAAGATTTTGCACATTTCTTGTTGTGTATATAGCTAAATAGTTGACATTTTTATTTAAATATAGAACATTTTTTTAAAAAATCATCTTTCAACAAATTTGTGAGTTCAGTGGGGGAGTCAAAAGTAAAGAGTGTTTTTATAAAACCTTCAACAACTTCATGAATTAAAAAACCCAAGGTTCCTAGGCCCTGGCCAGTTCATTCATCCTGTTACATCAGGTTGTGTGTTCGATCCTTGGTCAGGGCACATATGTAAAGCAATCAGTGAATGCACAACTAAGTGGAACAACAAATGAATGCATCCCCCCCTCTCTCTCTCCCCTCCTATCTCTGTCTCTCTCAAAATCAATCAATAAATTAAAAAACACTTCAAAAAATAATAAAAAGGCTAAGGTTTTTTTTTATCATTTAGAATATTTGGGATAAAATGTGCTCTATTCAGACTGTTTATGGGGTCATAAAAAGCCAAGTATGCTGTTGCTTATTCTTCTCTGTTCCTTTGTCCCAATAAATGAGGACATGTGGAGCAGTTATTATGAACATTGCTCCATAGAATGTTGCCATTAAAAAAATTCTCATCAGAAAATGACACTAAACTGACATGAAAAGTTAAATACTGTTTTATCTCAAATAGCCAACACCAGTGTTTTCAAGAACTATTTAAATCAAAGCACTTAAAAAAAAGCACTGGTTAAACATACTAAATTCAAAATGATCTTTAGGCAACTATAGAAATAAGAATAGAAAATTGTGCACAATTTGTATTATATCTCCTGATATATGGTTCTATTTTATTGGTGATCAACATGAGATATAATTGTTATTGAATTCAAAACAGGAACCAAGGGGAGAAAAAAGAAAGAATAAATGAATGACCAGAATTGCCCTTTTTTTTTCAGTTCTTGGTGAATAGGATTGAGAGTTCCCTTCAAAATCTCACTTTTTACTTATTTTTAATAACACATTCATGTGTAAAGATATTTATTTAAGCCAATGCACAACAGATACACTATAAAATATTTTGGTTGAATACTTAAAGGCTAAATTTTGATTATCAACATTTATCAAAAACTAAGACCAAAACTGAGTATCTCTGTCATAAAAAAACTGTATGAATTCTGTGATATAAGAGTAAATCTAAAATGAAAATCAAGAAAACAGGGAAGTGAGGACAATTCAAAAAATCTAAACATATCAAGTGTTAGTGAAATGAGCACAGGAAAACAGGAATACTTTTCTGCTTGTGAAGTTGTAATTACTAAATGCACTTTGGAGGACAATATGGCAATATCTGGTGAACGTCCTATCACCCAGAAATTTCATGTCTGTTCATGGACGCTAGAAAAATACTTGCACTGTGTATAGTTAGTGTGTGCAAAGATGTTTACCACAGCAATGTTTACGGTAAACAATCGGAAAAAATAAATCATAATTATTTATATAATGGATTATTTTACAGCTATATTGCACATTGGCAAATCTCAGAAATATTGATAGTATATTGAGTAAAAAGTAGAATGATAAAATCTTATGATCATTTTTTACAAGTGTTTTTTGACACAATCAAGACAAAGTTCATGAAAACATGTGGTCAAAGATTAAATTAAAATATAATTACCTCTGTTAAGAAAAATTAATAGGACTTGGAAAAGGATGGAAAATTCAACTTTCAATAATTATTGCATAAAAATTAGGAATAGAACTACCATATGATCCAGCAATCCTTCTAACTGGGTATCTACCCAAAAAACCTCAAAACATTGGTATGTAAAGACACATACACCCCCATGTTCATCGCAGCATTATTCAGGGTGGCCAATACATGGAAACAACCAAAGTATCCTTTGATAAGATGATTGGATAACAAAGATGTGGTACATATATTCAATGGAATACTACTATATAAGAAATGATGACATGGTGCCATTTACAACAACATGGTTGGACCTTGAGAACATTCTTCAGAGTGAAATAAGTAAATCAGAAAAAGCTAAGAACTATATGATTTCACTAATAGGTGGTGTATAAAACTGAGACTTTTGAAAACAGATAAAAGTGAAGTGGTTATCAGAGAAAGGGATATGGGGAGGGGTTGGAAGATAGGAGCAAATATATGGTGACAGAAAATGATTTCACTTTGGGTGATGGGATACAACATAATCAACAATTCAAATGACATAGAAATGTTTACCTGAAACCTATGGACACTTATTGATCAATGTCACCATTTTAAATGTAATTTTATAAATAAAAATTAAAAATAATTCAAACAGATATGGCAGGGTGATAGTAAGCAGGTAAATGATATGTTGTCTTAGTTGTTTTCTATATGTTTTAGATCTTCAAATAAAACTGAAGGGATTTTATAGTAAGGTCACCCCTCTAGTTTTGTATAAAAACAATGCAATATGACTGTTCAAAGATTCTCTACTAATCATCATTTTCACTATTTCCAAATTTTGGAGCCTCCAAATTAAATAAAGAGTAACAGATATCAATTACAAAACAAATGATGCTGATGCTACTATTTCTTTCTTTGAGAATTTAGAAAAAAATCTTAACTTAAATGTAGACCTCTTATGACTTGAAAGATTCAAATGAGACCTAGACTATGTTTGTGTATGTGTGATGAAGGGATAAATATAAATTAAAAATGTAGAAACAGCCTGACCAGGCGGTGGCGCAGTGGATAGAGTGTCGGACTGGGATGCGGAGGGACCCAGGTTCGAGACCCCAGGATAACCAGCTTGGGCATGGGCTCATCGGCTTGAGCAAAAAGGCTCGCCAGCTTGGACTCAAGGTCACGGGCTCGAGCGGGGGGTTACTCGGCCTGCTGAGGGGCTGCAGTCAAGGCACATATGAGAGGGCAATCAATGAACGACTATGGTTTCGCAGCAAAGAACTGATGATTGATGCTTCTCATCTCTCTCCGTTCCTGTCTGTCCCTCTCTATCCCTCTATCTGACTCTCTCTCTGTCCCTCTAAAATAAATAAATAAATAAAAAATAATTTAAAAAAATGCAGAAACAGCAAAGAAATGAATTTACCACTTTTGAATTCTGAAACTACTGATCTTTACAAATTAAATTGCTTGTAGATAACAATGAGTAATAGTATCTTTCCTTGTTTTCTGAAAAACAATGAGCATATTGATGGTTTTTAAACATTTTGTTTAATAACACTGACTGAGGTTGAGGTGCTGCATAGACATTTTATTCTATATGCTGAGATCTGTCCTTGTCATTATGCTGTGCACGTATTGTTTGATGATACTTCAGCTGCATGCATTACACAGCTAGCATGTTGGACAAACTCAAAGGTCAGAGTACTTGGGGTTCCTACATATTCCTGGAGAGAATCTATCTTTTTTACACTTTTTTTTCCCATATACATTCAAAATAGAACCTACAGGTTTATAAGACATAATCAATTTCTTCTTAAATGTTATACATTATCAAAATGTTGATGCTCAATCACTGTTTTGAAAATTAGTATTCAGAAAGCATGAAATGTATTCTTGAGCATTCTGCTACCTCTCGACTACTGACTAAGATACACTTCACATATGTGGAGCTATCCTTAACAATAAAAACTCTTTCTAGCCTCATATTCATATCCCCCAAATTCTTGACATATTGGTAAAAGCTGTTTAGACCATTATTGTTGACTCCCCATCTCTACTATAATGACAAGTAACTTTGAATTTTAAGATCTTAAGATAAATTCCAGATATTATAGTCTGAGCAAAAAAAAAAGCAACAGATTTTATAACTTTAAACTCAATTAATATTTTCATGGTTATAAAAATAGGTATGTTGGCCCTGGCCAGTTGGCTCAATGATAGAGCACTGGCCCAACATGTGGATGTCCTGGGTTCAATTCCAGTTCAGGGCATACAGGAGAAGCATCCATCTGCTTCTCCACCCCCTCCCACTTCTCTCTCTTTCTCTCTCTCTGTCTCTCTCTCTCTCTCTGTCTCTCTCTCTCTCTCCTCCCACAGACATCATTCTATTTATCTGAGAATTGGCCTCAGGCACTTAGGATGGCTCCCTGGCCTCCTTCTCAGGAGCTAAAAAAGTGGCTCCTACTTGTGGTTTTGTTTTGTTTTGTTCTCTGTATCTGGTTGGAAAACCCACTTTAGTAATTCCTGGAGTGGGGGTTTTCTGATGATAAATTCCCTCATCTTTTCTGTATCTGTGACTGTTTTTATTTTTCCTTCGTATTTAAAGGATAGCTTTGATGGGTATAGTATTCTTGGCTGAAAGTTCCTCTCTTTCAGGACTTTAAATATTGGGGTCCACTCTCTTCTAGGCAGGGGTCTCCAAACTTTTTACACAGGGGGCCAGTTCACTGTCCCTCAGACCACTGGAGGGCTGTCAAATACAGTGGTCCTCTCACTGACCACTAATGAAAGAGGTGCCCCTTCCAGAAGTGCAGTGGGGGCTGGATAAATGGCCTCAGGGGGCCGCATTGCGGCCCGCAAGCCGTAGTTTGGGGATGCCTTTTGTAGAGTTTCTGTTGAGAAATTCGATGATAATCTACTGGGCCTTCCTTTATATGTTGTATTCTTCTTTTCCCTGGCTGCCTTGAGAATTTTTTCTTTGTCGTCGGTTTGTGCCAATTTCATTATGATGTGCCTTGGAGTAGGTTTGTTGGGGTTAAGAAAACTCGGAGTTCTGTTTGCTTCTTGAATTTGAGGCTTTAGTTCTTTCCACAGGCTTGGGAAGTTCTCATCAATTATTTGTTTGAATATGTTCTCCATTCTATTTTCTCTCTCTTCTCCCTCTGATATACTTATTATTCTTATGTTATTCTTTTTGATGGAGTCAGACAGTTCCTTGTAGGGCTTTCTCATTTTTTTAAATTTTTGAGTCTCTTTCTTCTTCTCTCTGTTGTGCCTCAAGTTGCTTGTCTTCTATTTCACTAATCCTACCTTCTATCTGGCTGCTCTATTAGCTAAGCTTGTTACCTCGTTTTCAGCTCATGAATTGACTTTTTCATTTCCATTTGATTTGTTTTTATAATTTCAATTTCCTTGGTAATATATTCTTCATGTTCATTGAGTTGTTTTCTGAGCTCCCTAAATTGCCGTTCTGTGTTTTCTTGTATATCTCTGAGGATTTTTAGGATTTCTATTTTAAATTCTCTGTCATTTAGCTCCAAGTTTTCCAATATATTAAATTTTTTCTCCATAGATTTTTCCTCATCTATCTGTGCTAACTCTCTGTCTTTTGTATCTATGATATTTGATTTCCTTTTCCTTAATGGCATCTGAGGGTGGTTTTGAATGGGACTACATCAGACTAAGAAGTTTTTTCTCAGCAAGAGAAACTGATAACAAAATAAACAGACAGCCAAATAAATGGAAAACGATATTTTCAAACTACAGCTCAGATAAGGGCCTAATATACAAAATATAAAAAGAACTCATAAAACTCAACAACAAAAAATCCAATAAAAAAATGGGAAGAGGACATGAACAGACACTTCTCTCAGGAAGAAATACAAATGGCCAACAGATATATGAAAAGATGCTCATTTTCATTAGTTATTAGAGAAATGCAAATCAAAACTGCAATGAGATACCACCTCACACCTGTTGTATTAGCTATTATCAACAAGACAGCTAACAGCAAATGTTGGAGAGGCTGTGGAGAAAAATGAACCCTCATTCACTGTTGGTGGGAATGTAAAGTAGTACAACCATTATGGAAGAAAGTATAGTGGTTCCTCAAAAAACTAAAAATAGAACTACCTTATGACCCAACAATCCCTCTACTGGGTATATACCCTCAAAGCTCAGAAACATTGATACGTAAAGACACATGAAGCCCCATGTTCATTGCAGCATTGTTCACAGTGGCCAGGACATGGAAACAACCAAAAAGCCCTTCAATAGATGACTGGATAAAGAAGATGTGGCACATATACACTATGGAATACTACTCAGCCATAAGAGATGATGACATCAGATCATTTACAACAAAATGGTGGGATCTTGATAACATTATATGGAGTGAAATAAGTAAATCAGAAAAAACCAAGAACTGCATTATTCCATACGTAGGTGGGACATAAAAACAAGACTAAGAGACATTGACAAGAGTGTGGTGATTATGGGGGGGGGGCGGGAGAGGGGGAGGGGGAGGGGCACAAAGAAAACCAGATAAAAGGTGACGGAGGACAATCTGACTTTGGGTGATGGGTATGCAACATAATTGATCAACAAGATAACCTGGACATGTTTTCTTTGAACATATGTATCCTGATTTATTGATGTCAGCCTAGTAAAATTAATAAAATAAAATAAAAAGTTTAAAAAAAAAGTGGCTCCATTGCAGAACAACAGAGCAACAGCTCCAGATAAGCAGAGCATCGCCCTCTAATGGGCTTGCTGGGTGGATTCTGGTTGGGGCACATGCAGGACTCTGTCTCTCTGCCTCTCTTCCTTTCATTAGACTAAAAGTAGAAATAAAATAGAAATAAAAACAGACATGTTAAACTCTATAGGGGATATATTATTGCCTAATCAATGACTCCCAAGCTCACTCATGATGCCTTGGATTTATTATTAAACAATAACCCTTCTCCACTGTTCTAAAAGTTTAGTAAAAACTACTAACCATAGAGTTCGTTTTTAAGAGTGATTGACTGGTATGCACTAGGGTGATCCACTGTAGAAATTTAATAGCACATGCATTTGCTGAATCACATTTTGAAGATCTCTTTGCTGGGGAAAGGTGTGGGGGCAGAGAAGTCTAGGGGAAATCTAAGCCCCTACCAAAGAAATTCCTGTAGATACTGGAAGGTAAGCGGAGCTTTTACCTTCAGAGAAGTAGACATTTAAAATAATTTCTAATATAGTTTAAAAGTTCTATATACAAAACAAGCCAAAGACGTTGGGACAGCCAGTTGGCATCCATCTCAGTTACAATATTTCATACATGAAAAATGTCTTTGTCTTAAAATTAAAAGTATTTTTACATGCTTGCCTATGCAGGGGAAAATTTGCCCCAATCCTTACTATTTTACAATTGAACAGAGTCTTTAGAAGGATGTAACCAGTTTAAAAGCATAGGTGCTTCCTACCTAGGCTGCCACATTGTCTTTTGCTAACAGCAGTTCTCAGGAAAGCCATGTCCATATGGAGACAAAAAGAGATTTTTCTGTTGTAGTGACTGGAATCGTACAAGGAAAGTCCCACAGAGGAAATACAATTATTTTTTCAACTAAGTGCCAAAGTATTAAGAATAAAAAGCTATTTATTATATTTGAGTTTATCATAGCTCTTTATTGAGAACTTAAACTGCAAAAACATAGAAAGTAAGAAGAAAAGGCACAAGAGTGAAATAGTCATATAGTCACCGCCCTACACAATAGACACCTCGGCCATCAGGGTAGGCACAGGTCAGCCACGTCAAGGGTTTCACATGATGAGGAAATCTAGATATGGATGATGTGCTCTAATGGCTTCTTAAAATTCTCCTGTCCCAATGCCAATCTGAAGAAGATCAAATGAAAAATCAATTAGAATGGTACTGATAGTTATTGAAATACAAAGATTATGGCAACTCAAGTAATTGCAAGACTGGGTTGACTAGGGGCTTTGATACAAAATCAAAACAAATAACTAGATTCTTAAGTGTGAAAAGGGAAGAGGGACCATATTAGACACTATATAAATTGTTGTATTACTGTTTAAGGGAATTATGTTTTCCTTCATCAAACACCAAAACATAAGTAGAAGGCAGAAAGTTTCTTAAGATTAGAATAAGAATTAAGATAAACAAAAGGATTTAGTACCATAAGAAAAAGGTGTTGTAGTCAGAAACACAAACAAAAAACCCCCAACAAATAAACTGGGCGAACTGATGAATGTTTGAATGATAAATTGCAGTAAATATACAGAACCTTTTTTTTTTTTTTTTTTTTTTTCATTTTTCTGAAGGTGGAAACAGGGAGAGACAGTCAGACAGACTCCCGCATGCGCCCGACCGGGATCTACCCGGCACGCCCACCAGGGGGCAACGCTCTGCCCACCAGGGGGCGATGCTCTGCCCATCCTGGGCGTTGCCATGTTGCGACCAGAGCCACTCTAGCGCCTGGGGCAGAGGCCACAAAGCCATCCCCAGCACCCGGGCCATCTTTGCTCCAATGGAGCCTTGGCTGCGGGAGGGGAAGAGAGAGACAGAGAGGGAAAGCGCGGCGGAGGGGTGGAGAAGCAAATGGGCGCTTCTCCTGTGTGCCCTGGCCGGGAATCGAACCCGGGTCCTCCGCACGCTAGGCCGACGCTCTACCGCTGAGCCAACCGGCCAGGGCAATATACAGAACCTTTGAGACAACTACAGGTTCTCCTGGGGAGGCCAGGGCTCAGGGGTAATTTAGAAATCATTTTTTTACAAGAAAACTATGAAGAGAGTTAATGCTGACACATATATCAATCAATTGCCATGTCTGTATAGTCAACAAACTAGGATTCCTCCTTTTATAAAAAACACAGCTTATTTATAAGAGGGGATCAATACCTTTCTGAAATTTCCCATAGGGTATGCTACATGGTCCCAGGGATTCCCAATATTGTTAAAGCATTCAATATTTTACAATACTCTAAATCTTTACAGAGCGTATGTACTGTAACACTTCTGTATCAGTTAGTGAGTAAGCATACTTGGTCTTTGTACTTATGGTGTATAACATAACCAAGAAGAAACTGTAATACCTGTGCTTATTATATTGCTCTAATAGCAATTCTGCCTTAAAAGAAAGGCACATCCTGCTAGAAGACTGAAGATCAAGAGCATATAGCACAGAGGAGGTGGGAATGGGGACTGTGGGTCAGGGCTGGTGTCCTGAATCCCAGTGAAATGTAACTGAAATACAAACAATAATAAATAATAATCCAACAGATGAAAAGGGTCGTTATGTTTCGAGCAAGACATGAGATTTAAGAAGTAGACAAAGATTACTCTGGGGTTTATTTGTTGTAATGGAGACTAGTAGGAGTTAAAGTGGGAGAGGTATAAATTAGGGCCTTTTAAATCATGCTAACAAATTAGCCTTTATATAAATATATACATATATATGTGTGAGTCTGTATATACATATACATATATATGTATACATATTTATTTATGTTTGCTCTCAAGAGGCAGTAAAAAAGGGGGGAAGGGTATTTCACTAATGGTGTTAGCTTAGATTTTCTTAAAATAAATTCAACAAGTAAAAAAAATTATTGGATTAAAGCTGGAAATAGGGAAAGTAGTTGGCAGTCTGTTAAAGAAATCTAAGTCTAAAAAAAAATAATTGTTTCTTGATGCTTGATGCATGGTGGTATTGAGGATGGGAAATGAGGAAGGCCTAGAAAGATGGGACATTGTAGCTCCCCGGGAAATGAATGAGGGAGAGAAAGGAGTTAGGAGAAACTCCCAGAGGACTCATTTGGGCAACCAGGTGGCTGGGGACAGCATGATATCAAGTAGGAAGCACACTGAAGAAGCAGTTTCTGCCTCCCAACCCACGAAAAGGAGACGATGGGGTGGGATTTATGAGTAGTTTGAGAAGATAATACATTTAGTTTGGAAAATTCTGAGTTCCGGTGACACAGAAACCTGCAATTAAAAATGTTCTCTAGACAAGTTGGAATATGGGCTTGGTGAGCAAAATGACAATGTGTCACCTGGTCAGGAAGTATTTTTATTGACAGCCTACCATGTGCCAGGATCTACATGGTGTTGTGTAGACCCATCGGTCTTGTTTGCATAAGTTTATAGTCTGACGATAGGGACATATTTGAGGGCTATTAACAAGCTAGAGAGAAATTAAGTTTTATAGAGAGAAATTTCAGATTCCCAAAGATCTGGAGGAGCCCACACATCTATGAACAACATGCAAAAATAATTTTAAAAATTCTTTTTCTTTACAACATACTATATCTTGGAGCACCTGATAAAAGGAAGTCTCATTAGATTATGACTAAGCATGTACATTTCACTTATCTACATAGAAGATGCTAGTGACTTTGACGTGAGCTGAGCCAGGGGAGTCTGTGAAGAAGCTGGATTATATTGGGTTAGAGCTCAGGCTCTCCTACTTGTTAGGAGGACATAAAGAACAATAGCCACCAGGGCAGTAACTGCGGGGAGATAAAGAAGGATTCTTCTTTTACAATAGATTGTTTAAGTGTTGCTAGGAGGGAGCCCATGGAGAGAAAAATCTATAAAAATTGACATTTGTCTACTGCCTGAAATACCGAAAGCACACTATTCCCTGAAACAGGATGCTGAGGGTCAGCCCTCCTGGGCTGAAGAACGTATATGTTAGTAAAGGGAAATGTCCTCATAATCCCCATTCCATGCACAACCTCTCAGATACCAAATATAATTTAATGAAGGCCATTAAAGGCTAATAAAGTTCAGCCACTGTCAAATGTAAACCGAACCTGTGAAAGGTCTTAACAATGACTTAAATCACCTGGTATAACTTTTGTATCAGCGCTGTCATTTTTCTTGTCCTCTAAACTTCGGGTCTTCCTTGTTTATACTTTATCACGATGCTTTATCCCTCTAAAAATTATTTTCTCCAGTTATATTAATTACTTGAATTTCAAATGAAGCTCGAAAACCCCTCACTTTGGCACTCAGTGACACTAAAGTTAAGAGAGAAAAAAAAAAAGGAGAAGATAAACTGTTCTTGGCACTCCGTCATTCTTTACATCCTGGCTTTGGGCCTCATTTTAAAACATATCACCGAAGGTCTCATCGTATTTCTTCCTGTAGTCAATAAACTGTCATGCATTCATTATGCCATAAGCTGCACACAGATGCAAATGGATACCATTTATAATATTTTACAGTGTTTTGAACTTCGGAGCCCATGGAGAATGATAAAGGCCTGGAAATTGTTAACCCACCTTCAAAGTCCTTCTTTTTTTTTTTATTGCGTTCTTTAATAGATTGGTGCAATTTCTTTGCATGCTATAAAAGTCAAGAAAGTATTTTCCCTGGTATTAAATGGTAACACATGGAGACCATTCCGTTTTTAAGAAGAATGTTCTCCACTTTGTGATTTGTGTTTTTTAGTGCCCTTTTCCTTCCTCTTGTTCTTTCAGGGACAGTTTGGTTCAGAGTAATGGACCGGTGGAAATTAAATGAGTGCGCATGAAGTCCAATGAACTCAGTATACTGCTTATCTTGTAACTATACTTAATCTAAATAACCTTTTTTATGCTCTGCTGGAATGGCATTTTCAAAAGGCTATATCGTGGTAAATGAGAGTATATGTCAGTAAGGATTTGCTAGACAAATCAGGTCTCCCAGGGAAGTATATCTATCCATTACTATTTAATACACACTTCAGTTTGAAGGACAATTTTCATGTGTGTGATCAGACCGTTAACATTTACTGTCATTTGGACTATGTTTTCTAACATTTCTACTCTCCCTTTTTATTTTAATCTCATTTATTTTTTTAATTTATTTTTCCAACAGCGGCCTTCAGACCAAAATTGCCTCTAAAAGAAAGAAGGAAGTGATTTATACATGCACGAGACGTTGATTCGGTTTTTCTTACCAGACGTATATTTTCAGAAGTGAAAAATTTCTAAGGGATAATGTCAAAACAGTTGGTAGTACACTGTGAAGAATTTCCTCCACATAAATAAAACACATGGCAGGCAGGTGCTTTGATAACAACTTCTTTCTGTTTATTGATATTATTTTCCTCTTTAATATGTTTGAAGGAATGATATACTAAGCAGGATTTAGAAAACAGCTATTTCTCTCTTAGCTACTGCCCGTCCCTTTGGTCATTTGTGGAAAGTGGCTAAGTTCGTGCTCAAGGCAGTATACATGTGTAAGCTATCACATAATGCTTTGTTTCTTCCAATATCCTTATGGTGCATTTGGATACCAAGGCTTTTCTCTAGTTCTGGTTATGAGGGTTAGTATTTTCATCCTATCCTAGAACAGCAGACACTGCTCTCTCCCTGACAGATTTCTTACTATAAACCACGCACTTTGTCTGTGTGACATGATCGTGGATGAGGCCCTCCGACAGGCTGCCTGACCTTTATGAAGCTGACTTTCTCCCACCTGCCACTGTGTAGGCCCCATGCCCTGCCTTACCCCTTGTTGCTTCCACTGAGATTAACTAGAGAGGGACCTTTGGCTCTGATCACCCTAATAAACCATTCACCGTCTCCATTCAGGCCAGTTCTGTTATCCCTTACAGATAGGTAAATATAATCACAATCCCGTATCTTCCCAGTCCATTCTCTTTAATAAAAGGAATCAGCCGTAACGTGAAGAGTTGGAAGATAAAATTCTAGAAAACTAGCTTTTGAATTTCAATGTCACCAGACTTCACATTTGCAGAATACTTTTATAGTATCAACAGCAATAGAAATTCCCATCTTCCATACCCTGCAGTAACTTCAGAAATAGACCCTGTTTCACCTTGATAGAACACAGGGACAGTAGACAGAGGTGAGACCAACAAGCGCTTCCTTAAATTTTGTCCCCTATGTGCCTCCTTCTCTTCACTTTAGTCTCAGGATTCCCTTAACCGATGACTTTAAACCATCTCATTATATTCCAACAATATCTAACTACACAACATTCTGATACATTCTTTTTTCTATTTCTTTCTCTTTCTTGCTACTCTCCCATGAACATTAGCTTACACATTGAAAGGTTCACATCTGTAGGTATTTTCTCCAGCTAAGTCTATTAATGGCATTTAAATTGTTCTTTAATTTCTTGTCAAATAAATTTTAGTAAAAGATTGCTTTCATCAAATAACTTTCTTTCTCTAAATATTTCTAATCCTAGAATTTCAGCTTCATTAAATATAATACCTTCTGATTAAAATTAAAGTTCATTATTATTGTGATTCTCACAATGTGGTCCCCAATTGGGGGCATCACCAACACCAGGAGACTTGTTAAAGATAAAAATTATTAAGACTCACCTCTAGGTGGTTGTGATTTTCAATAAAGTTTGGGAACCACTGCTTACTTTTCTATCTTCTTGCTTGTTAGAGAATATCCACATGGATGAACAATTTTTTTTTCAAATTGGAAACTTCTAATTAAATAAACTAAATTCTCTGCTTAAAATATGATAGCATCACAAATAAATAACAAATTACAGAATTTAAACATCAAATCACTTGACATTTCAAGAGTACTATGTAAATGTTAAAGATTAAATCAAAGTTGTAATTATAGGTTTTTCAATATTAAAAACTATATAGATAAAAGATGGAATACAGACACAAACCATACTTAAATTAATATATATACCTAACAACCTTGTAGTTATTAGACTGGACACTAATAATTAAACTAAACTTTTAACTCAAAAAATTAGAATAAGAACAAAATAATTTTAAAAATAATATGAATTAAAAAATTAATAAATTAGAAAACAAAAAATTCAATATAGAAGATACCAAAGAAATAAAGCAATATTTGAAAAATCTAATAAAAAAGGCAATATAAACACAATAAGAAACTTCACTAAACTAAACGTTCTACAGACAGACAGAAATGATCATACCACACTAAGATATTTAAAAATTAACATGAAATGGCTATTCTCTGAGAAAAAATAAATAACTATATAGTAACTTAAAAAGAACATGAAAATCTAAAAGGCATTAAAAATTTTTTGAGCAATAAATTTGCCCCCAAAATGTTACTAGACACAAAAACATTTATCAATGACTTCTTTCAAAATCTTTTTAAAAATATTTCAAAAGTTCCAGAACACATAAGAGTCTATACTTTGAGATTCATTTCCCTAATGTGAATTTTGATGACATAGTATGACAAGAACTCAATGACAATGACAGAAAATTCCTGGCTAATCTATCCAACTACTATATTAAAATAATAAAAAAAGAAAAACATCATGGCTAAGTATACTATATTTCAAGGTTATCTGTGATGGTATGTCCTTGATATTATTAAGCATCTAATAGGTAAGAAAATATAACTATTTTTTCACTATTTCACATAATTTTTTATGAATTTTAATGGGGTAACATTGATAAATCAGGGTCCATATGTTCAGAGAAAAACATCTCCAGATTATTTTGACATTTGATTATGTTGCATACCCATCACCCAAAGTCAAATTGTCTTCTGTCACCTTCTATCTGGTTTTCTTTGTGCTCCTCCCACCCCCTCTCTCCTCCCTCTCTGCCCTCCCCGTTACCATTACATTCTTGTCCATGTTTCTGAGTCTCATTTTTATGTCCCATCTATGTATGGATTCATATAGTTCTTAGTTTTTTCTGATTTACTTATTTTACTCAGTATAATGTTATCAAGATCCATCCATGTTATTGTAAATGATCTGATGTCATCATTTCTTATGGCTGAGTAGTATTCCATAGTATATATGTACCAAAGCTTTTTAATCCACTCGTCCACTGGCGGATACTTGGGCTGTTTCTAAATCTTCGCTATTGTGAACAATGCTGCCATAAACATGGGGGTGCATTTCTACTTTTGGAACAGTTCTATGGTGTTCTTAGGGTATATTCCTAAAAGTGGGATAGCTGGGTCAAAAGGCAGTAATTGTCAAAAGTCATATAATAAAAGTAAATGTTCTTTTTAAATAAAAAAGACATTCTAATATCTTAGAGTGTAGTAAAGACTTCATACAGATACAGACTTCATAGTATACAGACCTCATATGTCTTACTGCTTGTATAACATATTGAGATGGTTAATAATAGCAAGTACATTACACTACAGACAACCTTGAAATAGACTATACTTAGCCATTATGTTTTATTATTTTAATGGATTAGATAAATAGATTAGCCAGGACTTTCCTGTCATTGAGTTCTTGTCAGACACTGTCATCAAAATTTATACTAGGGAAAGGAACTGACTTATGACCCAGTGATTTTACTTCTGGGAATTTATCTGAAGAAACCCAAAACACTAATTTGAAAGCATACATGCACCCTTATGTTAACTGCAGTATTATTTACAACAGTCAAGATTTAGAATCCCAGTGTCTAATTAGTAGATGAGTGGATAAAAAGGCTGTGGTATGTTTACACAATGGAATACTATGCAGACATAAAAATGGGGGGTGTCTTACCTTTTGCAACAACATGGATTGACCTAAAGATAATTAATGCTGAGTGAAATAAGCCAGGCAGAGCAAGGCAAGTACCATATGATTTCATTTATATGTGGAATCGAATGAACAAAATAAACTAACAGGTAAAATGGAGACAGACTCACATAGAGAGAGCAGGCTGACAGCCATCAGTGGGTGAATGAGCTGGGTGACAGGAGTAGAGGGTTTAAGTACAAAAAGACAAAAAAAAAGAGAGAAACTCGTGAACACAGAAAACAGTGTGGTGATTGAGGGTGGGGGGAGGTGAGGTGGAGGATGATAGAGGGATAAATAGTGATGGATGAAGACCTGACTTGGGGGATGAGCACACAGTATGGAGTACAGAGATGTGTTGTAGAACTGGGCACCTGAAACCTATAAAACTACATATATTAACCAGGTTTACCCCAATAAATACAATTCATTTTTTAAGTATACAGACAACTACTATGCATATCTCAAATCAAAAACCAAAAGCAACCATGCTTAAATATTTTCATAAAAGGAATATGTACTAATATTTTTACTAGAGTTTTAGAAGTTCCAGTCAAGTTAGTGTGACAAAAATTTTAAAGTCTACATTTTGCAAAAGAGGAGATTGGTTTACTGTCATATAAAGAGGATATGATTTGCTGTTTTGAAAACTCAAGAAAGTCAACTAGAAATTGTAATAATTACTAAGAGAGTTTTGTAAGCTGACTAGAGACAGTATAATACCTCAAAAAGCCAACAGATTTTCTATTTATGACTTATAAATTATAATAATAAGTGAATATAAAATAGTAAGTGAATATAAAATTAGAACAGAGAAGTAAATCATATGAATGAGATGAAAAGCCCATAAACTAACCATGATATAAAACCTTAATTAGTATAATTAGGAACAATATTTTAAATCAAAGACAATGGATGAATTAAATAATAATTGGTGTTAAGGGAGGGGATATAGGGGAAGGAATAGAGGAAGAGAGTAAAAAGGGACAAATATATGGTGACAGAAAAAGATTTGACTTTGGTTGATGGATATACAACATAATCGAAAATTCAGATGCTATAGAAATGTTTACCTGAAACTTATGTACTCTTATTGATCACTATCACCCCTTTAAATGTAATTTTTTGAAAAAAGTTTAAAAAATAAATGAAGGAATAAAAAAACTGATCTTGCCATGCCAAAAAAAATAATAATAATAATTAATAAATGGTGTTGAGACAATTATATAACAAATTTAACAATAATATAACAGTAGTTTGGATCTTTTTGAAATATAAAATAAGTGTTTCTTGTCATTAAACTTAAAGACATCTATTCTAACCAAAACAAGTCTTATCAAGCCTCTCAATATACCTTGTTCTTTATGTCAGTACCTTTGATGGCTTTCCCATCATCTCCCCATTCCCCTTTTGCCAAATTACAAATTGCTACTTCCCTTTGGCCATTACAAATAAGCTTCATTCCTTAAGTTCCTGTGTAGTCAGGCCTTCCACCTTCCAGAAGAACTCCCCATATTCCTCCATACCATAATGATCTCCTCTTTCTCTGAAATTTTACCCTTCCAATATAGCAAAATCTCTTTACAAATATAATTGTTTGCTTAACTACATTATAAATTCTTTCCTAAATGTCAAAAGAAACACTGTGCAACTAATACTCAATAAACATTTGCTCGATACCTATGTAATCGAAAGGACAAATTCAATACTAGACCCGGGAAGGTGAAATGTTTTCCTAGGAGGAAAAAAAAAAAAAGTTAAGTGTGCATTTCAAAATTACAAAAAATGCTAATGGCAAGAAAAAACTTATTTTCTTTTTAAACCATTGCATTCTGGAGAGTTGCATATAATACTTTATGACAAAGAAAAAAGCAGGAAGCATAACTAAAATATCTTTATTCCAACCACAACAGCTTTTTTTTAATGGCACAATACCAAGACATAATTTTAAATATTAACATGTAACCAGAAACTCATTCATGAATAGACCTATGCAAAAATACATTTTCAGAATTCTTAGAAATGTACTTCATAATCATTTGAAATATAAATCCTACCAACATTCATTTCTACTTCTCTTCCCTGTTATTAAAATTTCTTTTTTGAAAAATCTCTGGCTGAATTAGTTTATTCTTCACCATGGCATTGAGTGAACTGACTGCCAAAACAACAACAGCGCACTCTAAGTGGAGGCACATCAGCTCTCAAAAGCTGAGAAAACCCCAAATAAGGCCGCTCTACAGAGACAAGAATAGACCCTGGAATTCATTGTCGTCTATTTCACTGACTTGGGGAAAGATTTGCTCCTCTGACAACTCTTTAATTGGATTATGCATTACTTGTATAAAAATTTAAGTTAAAGAAAGTACATTTTGAACAAGCACTATAGCATATTTATAGATTATTATATAACAGAATTTAAAGTTGGCAGCCTGATTCTACTTGATTGATTGGCTGATTGATTAAATATATGGTCTTTACACTTTAATGTCACAATATGGTAAAAAGAAACTTAATTCTTTTCTCTTTTGCCCTTCCCAGGAATCATGCTCCTCTAGAGGACTACTTATGTAGAGAATTCAAAGGAATACGTCTGTTTTAAACTATGTTTCATTACATTCAGGTCAAGATTTGCAACGTTTAAAAGTATAATAACTATTTCATAAGCAAGCCCACATTTTCAGGTAAAGATGAGGAAGTGAAGCTGAAACAAATAATTTTCCTTTTCTAACTGTTATAAAATGAATAAGGACAACAGAAGCAGTAGAGGGAAACGAACTCATAATTAAATATTAACAATCATACAACCATTCATTTTCATCCATAAACCCTAGAAACTGTTAGCCAAGCAAAGAAATAGAAAGTTATAGCACAGTGCAGCTTATATACTAACTCTAGTCCCACACCCAAGAAGTGGTAGTGAGGGCTGAACGGGAAATGAAAATAGCCTGAGAAATTTTATTAATATCCTACCACTACTATCACATAAATACATACATATACTAATACACACAGCAAGTACAGAAGCAGTAGCTTAGGAGAGGCAGGGAAGGTGGCCATATAAGCTGCTCTTCTTTTTTTGTGAAAGTAATGTGTGTGAACCACAGAGAAGATGACACAGACTTAGGAATAGCAGAAAGCAATTGTTTAAAGATAGATTTATTGATTTTTTATTTTAAATTGGAATTAACAATTTTTACCTACTTATATAAAGAATGCATATTTTTTTATATTTACTGTGCCCTAATTAAAACACTAGCTTTTGTTTTAAAGTAAAATAGCTGACATTTTTATTCTTGAATTCCTGACAATAATTTATTATTTTTATGTTTTTATTCCTAGCAGCTATCAAAGTGTTTGACATATATAAAAAAATACATCTTTATCTTTCATTTAATAAATGAGCATAAAACAAATTTGAAACATATCTAAAGATGATTACCTTGGATGAAATAGCATTATTTTTAGGTTTGTATCATGTACTTTAAATACATTTTTTAATTTTCAATGATAGTGTTTGGCCTGACCATTTTAGGGCAAAAGCTAAAGGCAAGATCTAAAATTGAACCTCTTAGGCATCTGTTGAAGACAACTGTTACAGATCCTCAACATGCCCCAAACCAGATGATGGGAACCTGGGAAACACCGGTACCCAGAAAGGGCAAATGAAGCAAGCCAGATCTCTAGGACCCACCTTTAGTCTCTGTCAGAAAGACCATCCATATGAATCAAAATTAAAAATTAAACAAAAGCCTCATTTCATTATAAGAATAGTAGTCAAGGAAATCAGATTTCTGAATTTATAGAAAAATCGCAAAATTGAGTAAAATAACAACCCAGTAAAAACAATGGACTTTTATTTTATTTGTGTGTGTGTTCATGTATAATGTTCTATTATTTATGAATACGGTTGTATTGGAACCATGTTTATTCGTTTATATATTGCCAATGGTTGCTTTCTGGTTCAAACTTTTTACATCCCACTAAAGAAGTCTTTATTTAACCCAAGAGCACTGTTTTCTTCAATGTTGTCTTCTGAAAGTTTTATAGTTTCAGTCATTATATTTATTTCTGTAGCCCATTGATTGTAGTTCTATAATATATTGAGTTAATTTTAATGTAAGGTATGAGGTAGAGTTGAGACTAATTATTTTTCCACATGGATTTCCAATTACTTCTTTGCACATGACTTTCCCATTGCTTAAAAGACTATTTTTTTTCTCCAATGAATTACCTTGGAACAATGGACTTTTAAACATTTAAATGAATACTTCATCCAAAAAGACATATGAATCACAAATAAGCATATGAAAAGATGGCCAACATCATTAGTCAAATACCAATTAAAATCACAATGAAATTACATGAGGTATCTGCTAAAGCTAGCCCATACCAAGCACTGGCGAAGATGTGGAGGAAGAACTCTCAGACACTAAAGATGATAAAGTGAAAAAATAAAACCACTTTGGAAAACAGTTCAGTTTCTTAAAAAATTAAATGCACATCTACCATATTATCCTCCTGTTGAACTTCTAAATTTACCCAGGATAAAAGAAAGCCTATGTCCACGAAAAGCTTATACATGAATCTTTATCAAAGTTTTGTTTGCAATAGCCAAAAACTGGTATCAACCCAAATATTCCTTAATAGAGAACAAACTGTGATGAGTTTATGATGGAGTACTGCTCAGGAACAGAAACTAATGGATTATTAATAATTATCCTGAATTAAAGAGGCCAGACAAAGAAAGGGTACATATTATATGATTCTATTCACATAAGAATTTGGAACATGCGAACTAATCTATAGAGTCAGCCAGTTATTAATTGCCCCAGTACTTGGGCAAGGGAGAGAAGTGGCAGAGAGAAATTACAAAAGAATGTTAAAGAAACACTTTGGGCCCTGGCTGATTGGCTCAGCGGTAGAGCGTCGGCCTAGCGTGCGGAGGACCCGGGTTGGATTCCCAGCCAGGGCACATAGGAGAAGCGCCCATTTGCTTCTCCACCCCTCTGCCGCGCCTTCCTCTCTGTCTCTCTCTTCCCCTCCCGCAGCCAAGGCTCCATTGGAGCAAAGATGGCCCGGGCGCTGGGGATGGCTCTGTGGCCTCTGCCTCAGGCGCTAGAGTGGCTCTGGTCGCAACATGGCGACACCCAGGAGGGTCGCAACATGGCGACGCCCAGGATGGGCAGAGCGTCGCCCCCTGGTGGGCGTGCCGGGTGGATCCCGGTCGGGCGCATGCGGGAGTCTGTCTGACTGTCTCTCCCTGTTTCCAGCTTCAGAAAAAAAAAAAAAATGCAAAAAAAAAAAAAAAAAAAAGAAACACTTTGGAGTGAGGGGCACATTCATTATTTTTATTTTGACGATGGTTTATGGATGTATGCACATGCCAAAACTTAGCCAATTGTACACTATAAGCAGGATTGTTTTATTATATGTCATAATATGTGCAAAGCTGTTTAAAAGTTACTAAATGGCCATGTATTATAGGGCATGTCTGCTAGTGCTCACATCTGACAAAATATTTACTTATAATACCTATTTTCTTTCTTCGCAAGTGACATTTGCTCTGTGCCCAAAATTTACTCAAAATAATAATTTATTCATTGGGATATGGTTAACCTAAGTATGGTATTAGCATCCATATTAAAACTTCAATTTCTAATTGTAATAAAAATATTGAAAGAAACAAATTATAAACTGAGTTTGGGTAAAATAAACCATTCCAGTGGAATAAAAATATACTTGATCCCTTCGAACATTTGCTAACATTAGCCCCTCAATATCAATGTCCATGCTCTGTCCTGACTACACTGTGTAGAATTTCAAAACTGTGTTCAGATGAACTTTTCTTCATCAGCTTCACAAACCCAGTCACCAACTTACTCTGAGATTCACCTGCTTCTTAATATATAATTCTCTAACACCAAGTGTGGTTTCCCAGGGAGTGTTGTGTTTCTGTAAAATTCAACAGTATGCCTACTCGTTAGTGGTGCCCAGTCATTAAGTGAGTAGGAGTTGGTATCAAATAGAACTTTATGAATCTTTGTTTTGCTTCTGTTAAATAATAAGCTTCAATTTCACCATTTTTAAACCCAGTATGAGTAATGAACACACAGAGTTTGTCTGACCAGTGATTGTGATGGCAGGTATCAAGCAATTCATAGTGACAGAAACACGTGAATGTTATTAGCAGTCATTATTGTTATATTTGACCTATAATTCTAGACAAGTATCAGAAGATATAGCATCATAATATAGAATCTTAGAATTAAAAAAAATAAATAAATATAATGCCATCATTTTTACTAGGTTATGTTTTTTTTAAAAAATCAAATAAGTATGAACATTAAAACATACACTGGTGAAAAGGTTATCTTTATACTTTAAAACCTTCAAAAAGAAAGTAAAAATTACAAACTTTATAAACCATGAACTCAGCATTCCCCAAAGTGTACTTGGTGAAAATATAATCCTGTAAAATACTCTGTGAAAAAAAAAAGAGTCCTGTGGTCAAATAAATTTGGAGAATACTGTACACTATATGTTCCTTTGGGGGATTCGCAGTACAAATGGTATAGTAAAAAGTCTGGGAAGTCATACAGTTAAAAAAAAAAGTGTTTCACTTTGTTGATCCAATGTTTTTCAAACTTTCCTGAACATAAAACCTTTTTTAAAATATAAAATCTATAAACATGCCTCTTTGGGAAACTTGCCTTAACTAGTATAACTGTTCATTCTTCATTTCTATTAAGAGACACAAAAAGTAAAAATGCTATTCTCAACTGTCAACAATCCCTGGACTTTTAAGCAGATTTTCAGGTTCTGATATTAAGTCCCTATAGCCTCCATCACAGTGGCAGCTGTCTAGTACCTCAGTGTCTTCCTTGCTTGGCTACCAGAGTAATTCCCCAGAGGTGTCTATCTCTGTTATAGTCTTCTCATTTCCAAGTGACTTGACAGAATTCAGAATAGGAAAAAAATTCAGTGCCACCTGCATCTATACAGCAAAATTAGGTAACCCAGCAACTGTCTTTTTCTAATCAGAGGAGAGTAATTTTCCTTTTAAAACAAATTCTTCTAATTTTCAGCCTCTCCATTAATGATTAATAGCTTGAAATTTGCAATACATGTTTTAAGTGCATTCACTAACAATTACTACAGCAGACTGTGCAGAAACTCAGAGCCTTAACACAGTAAGTGCCCACCCTCAGTCAGTGGGCAGTTGTGATCTCTTCTCGGCTCACTCCCAGACCTACTCTCAGTTGTGCTCTGGGGAGGTCATTTTTCTAATCTTTGCTGATCAAATGTTTCATTGCAGCCGGGTATTGCCTGATCTAGGTCTTTGTTATAGATTTGTCATATATATCCAACAATGATCCCAGGATGCTTTCATGGTGAGAGAGAGGCTGAGAGAGAGAGCAGATGTGAGCCAGGCCTCTAGAAGGCTGGGCTAAGGACTGGTTCAGCTATTTACATTGTATTGTATTTTATTTGCAAAATGAAGTTACAAGGCATAGCCACTTTTAAGCAATGGTGAAATCAACTCCATTTCTTGATGAGAGATGCTCAAAGTCACATTCACACACATACTACACTGTCTCCCACTCACAGTGCCCAGATTCTCTTCCAATGATTGTATCGTCCTCCAAGTCCAGCATCTTGTAATTGATGTGATATCTTGAAGGCTCTCCAAATGTTGTGCATCTTGGTCAGAGGCTTACAAACCAAAAATACAAGTTATTTGTGCCTCACCATTACTATTCAATATACCAGAGTGACAAAGGAAAATTGCATTAAACAGCACTCATTCTAAAAGGCAAGGATGGAAGACATATAGTAGCCCCTAAACCTTAAAATTTTGGAAATCCAAGAGGACAAATGCCACTGAGTGCTCTGATATTAGGAGGAAAAGATTCCAAGGTTTGGTCTCCATACTGGACAGGCTCCCTCATCCATCTTCCCAGTGCCCCAGTCCGGGACCATCTTCTTTTTCCATCACTCCCTGTGTCCTTTCTGAAGGGCTCAGGGCAAGTCATACTGAGCTGACTCTCTGTTCTTAGTAGGATGGGGACCCAGAAGCCGGTATGCATTTTGACTGTCAGTAGCTTAAAAACCACGATGATGAGACCATTTTTGCTTATAAAACTCCCTAAAAAGACCTTTGTGAACTTGCAAAGGATTTGATTTGCATCTACTCCACTCAACAAATGTTTTTAGTCACACTTATTTGCACAAGTCAGACAATGGTGGGAGACGCCCTTTGTTCCTGGCAGCTCTCTTGTCTGCCTTGGAGGACTAGCTAAGCACTTCCTTAGTTCTTTCAGAGGTCTTAAAAACATTTCTCAAACCATGCAGCTGATTTGATCTGTGCACTGAGCTATATTTTACTTTGATAATTTTCTCTGGACTAGAAGGACCGCAGATAAGAAACTGTTTTGTTTTGTAGCTCATAATTCTGTCTCTCTCATATTTTCTCTAAATTGTGCTGGGGAGCTAGCTAATTTTTTGTTGTTTGTTTTTGTTTATTTTCTGGTTTATCACTTTCTTGTTGTACCGGACACAATTAAGCAAATCCAGCTGACACTCTCAATATTCTTCCTGGAGAACTTCTTAGGCAAATTCAAAAGTTTATTAGATACATTTTCCATCTTCCAAGTTACTGCAGGCAATAGTTTTGTCAACTACTTTATGATAACATTACAAGAATCATCATTTTAACAGACCCCAATTGCAATTTTCTTACGGTGGTTCCCAGTCCTTGTTAACAGCTGGCTTACCATTTCCCAGACTTCACCTGCCACCAGTCACAAAGTCAATGCCACATATTTCAAGTTCCTTTTATTATATAGCACCCTCTGTCAGGTGTCAATTCTGTCTAGTTCTCTATTGCCACAATCAAATCTTGAAATAAACTACTCCCAATGCAATGTCTTAAAACCGTAAGGATTTATTACTGCTCACAAAGCTATGGATGGTTTGGGTGGCTCCTCTGGTCTTGACTGTGCCTACTAGTAAGTGTGTAGTGAGCTATGAGTCAGGTTGGAGGCTCTGGTGGCCTTAACAGGGCTCTCTCAAATCTATGGCGTTGGCTGACTACTGACTGGTCTTCTTCATGTTCCTCTCACATCCCTCCAACATGCCGGACAAGGCATGTTCTTATGGCAAAGTTAAGGTTGAAAAAAAGGAAAAGAAAAAGAAAAAAGACCAGACAATCAAGTTTTCTTTGAGTCCCAGGCTTGGAAATAGTATAATAGTATACAGTCCCTTCCATGTGTCAAAATTAGTCAAAGACCAGTTCAGATTCAAAGTGTAAAGATGTCATATCTTGTTGAGAAGAATTCAAAGGCAGGCCCTGGCCGGTTGGCTCAGCGGTAGAGCGTCGGCCTGGGGTGCGGGGAAGCCGGGTTTGATTCCCGGCCAGAGCACACAGGAGAAGTGCCCATTTGCTTCTCCACTCCCCCCTTCTTCCTCTCTGTCTCTCTCTTCCCCTCCCGCAGCCAAGGCTCCATTGGAGCAAAGATGGCCCGGGCGCTAGGGATGGCTCCTTGGCCTCTGCCCCAGGCGCTAGAGTGGCTCTGGTCACGGCACAGCGACCCCCCCAGAGGGGCAGAGTGTCGCCCCTGGTGGGCGTGCCGGGAGGATCCTGGTCGGGCGCATGTGGGAGTCTGTCTGACTGTCTCTCCCCATTTCCAGCTTCAGAAAAATACAAAAAAAAAAAAAAAAAAGAAAAGAATTCAAAGGCAGATTGTGAAGGATATTGATAAAGAAAAGTACGGGAATTATGTTCATTTGTACGATCTATCTACCACACATGGAAACAGGATTTTGGTATCTTTTCTCTGATGTCTATGTTTGATAAAAAGAGTTAACTGTTATGGCCCTGGCCTGTCGGCTCAGTGGATAGAATGTCAGCCTGACATATGGACATCCTGGGTTTGATTTCTAGTCAGGGCATACAAGAGAAGTGACCATCTGCCTCTCTCCCCTGCCTTTCTCCCTCTTCCCCTCTTATAGCCAGTGGCTTGATTGGTTTGAGTGTCAGCTCTGGGCACTGAGGATAGTTCAATTGGTCCAAGCACATAGGCCTCAGATGCTAAAAATAGCTTGGTTGATTTGAGCATTGGCTATAAATGGGTTGCCAGGTGGATTGTTGTTGGGGCATATGCAGGAGTCTGTCTCATTATCTACCTTCCTCTCACTTGAAAAATAAAAAAGTTTAACTATTGTGATCTCTCCTATAAAAAAATATAACCAACCATTTAATCTGATTAATAAATCAGATTCATCATATCCTCGTAAACATAAAAAAGAGAAGAAAATCATAAATCACCCAAACTCTAAAGAAAATTGACACAGTCCTGGCCAGGTAACTCAGCTGGTTAGAATGTCATCTCCAGGCCCTGGCCGTTTGGCTCAGTGGTGGGGCGTCGGCCTGGCGTGCAGAGGTCCCGGGTTCGATTCCTGGCCAGGGCACACAGGAGAGGCGCCCGTCTCCTTCTCCATCCCTCCTCCTCTCCTTCCTCTCTGTCTCTCTCTTTCCCTCCCGCAGCCGAGGCTCCATTGGAGCGGAGATGGCCTGGGCGCTGGGGATGGCTCCTTGGCCTCTGCCCCAGGCGCTAGAGTGGCTCTGGTCACAACAGAGCGACGCCCTGGAGGGGCAGAGCATCGCCCCCTGGTGGGCAGAGCGTCGCCCCCTGGTGGGTGTGCCGGGTAGATCCTGGTCAGGCGCATGCGGGAGTCTGGCTGACTGTCTCTCCCCATTTCCAGCTTCAAAAAATTAAAAAAAAAAAAAAAAAAAAAAAAGAAAAAAGAATGTCATCTCCAGACCCTGGCCTGATGGCTCAGTGGTAGAGCATTGGCCTGGCATGTAGAAGTCCTGGGTTTGATTCCCAGTCAGGGCATACAGGAGAAGTGACTATCTGCTTCTCCACACCTCCCCCTCCCTCTTCTATCTCCTCCTCCATTCCCACAGCAATGGCTCAAATGATTCAAGCAGTTTGGCCCCAGGTGCGGAGGAATGGCTCAATGTTCTCACCTCAGGAGCCGAAATAGCTTGGTTGCTGAACAATGGAGCAGTAGCCCCAGATGGGCAGAACATCATCCTGTAGGGAGCTTGCCAGGTGGATTCCAGTCCACTGGGGCACATGAGGGAGTCTATCTCTCTGCCTCCTTGCCTCTTACTTGATTAAAAAAACTGTCATCCCCATAAGTCAAGGTTGTGGGTTTGATCCCTGGCAAGGACACATACAAGAACCAACTAATAAATGCATAAATAACTGGAACAATAAATTGATATCTCTCTTTCAAATCAATAGATTTTTTTTTCAATTTTAAAAGAGAAAATCACCATTGTAATCTCATGCTGTTTTCTTGGAAATGTTTTACATTTATTTGATATATACACTTGCATAATTAAACTGATACTAATGTACAGTATTGTATCCTGCCCTTTTACTTAATATTATAAACACTAAACTATCACAAAATTATTATCAAAACATTCAATGGATTGTTTATAACATATGTTTATTTTAAATTTCATTACCATTGTCTTATTATTATATGTCTACATGTTTTTGTCAACTTTATTTTGAAGGCCTGAGAGATAATTTCAAGTTATTCAATATTTCAGGCTATTTTGTTATAATTCCTACCATTTAAAAAAATTTTTTTATTAAGTTTTTTACTCTCATCTTTTTTATTTCAATTCAGTTATCTCTGGGAATAGTTTTTATTTTATTTCTTAAGCATGCATCATCCCATCATTTTGATCTTTATTCTTTTTTATTTAAATTATTTCTACTTTTAGTCTCTCTCTAGCATTCTGATCTTTTTCTTTAGAAGCCCATCACCATTTTAAATATGTATTCTTTTGGTAAACTGCCTCAGATATAAAATATCATTATACCTGAAAGTAACCAGTGATAAACCATCTCTCTATTCCTGACCTATTCCAGACACAAGGTTTTAACACCTCCCTTCAGGATAGAATACAGTTTGCTGATAAAATGCAGTGAGTTAGGACCTGAGCAGTTAGAAACACTAACACCTTACAGACTCGGGTGATGGTGGAAGGAGTACCGAAAGCTGTAGTAACTGATGCTGCTGGATGACACTGGTCAGACTAAAATGTAGAAAATTGCCTAACCAGGCGGTGGTATAGTGGATAGAGCATCAGACTGGGACGCAGAGAACCAAGTTTTAAAACTCCGAGGTCGCCAGCTTGAGCCTGGGCTCATTTGGTTTGAGCAAGGCTCACCAGCTTGAGTCCAAGGTCACTGGCTTAAGCAAGGGGTCACTCAGTCTGCTGTAGTCCCCTTGCCCCTGTCAAGGCACATATGAGAAAGCCATCAATGAACAACAAAGGTGTTGCAACGAAGAATTAATGCTTCTCATCTCTCTCCCTTCCTGTCTGTCTGTTCCTATCTGTCCCTCTCTCTGTCTCTGTCACAATAAATAAACAAATAAATAAATATTAAAAATAGAATGTAGTAAATCAGTGGTACCTGAAATACATGCAGGTATGTATTTCATACCTGCACAACAGTGCTGCTGTACAGTTCATAGAGAATTTTATGAACTCCCTTGTTAGATTTTCTTTTCATTTCTTACATACTATAAGTCTAAAACTATCCTTGCTACATTTTAGTCCTACACTTTCATTTTGCAATGAAATACAGTGAGCTCTAATGAGCTGTGGCAACAGTGAGCCTTTAAAAAGGGGAAGTATAAGTTAAGAATTAAGTACTAAATTTCCATTTCTCATGAAATACCATTATAAACATGTAACATGAACAAAATGTTTATTGACATTTACCTCCTTTTATGGTGATATTGATAAAATGATATAAAAATCAGAAGGCACAAATATGCTAAAAAACTGTTTACTATCAAAAGATAGTAATTATTTTACTTAAGTCTGAAATAAAAAATAACAATTTAATATTTGTAGTTTCAAAAGTGTGTACTTATTACTCTTCAAATAATAATTTTCCATTTATCAAGTGACTTTCCTAAATTATTTTTTAATTTTCTATTTTAAATCATCTTGTACATACACTAAAAGTGAACCTATAACTTTAGTGGACAAGTTTCATCAGTAGAATTCTAAAGTCAAAGAATATATTTATATTCTTTGAGTCAATTAGAAAATCAGTTAATTTTCAGTGGTTTGCTATTTATACATACACTATGAAGACTTGGAAGTGGACTCAGTTAATAGAAAAATATCTGATATTATTATAAATGCTATTGTAAATTTGGTCACTAAAATAGATCCCTCTGTTTCCACTTATATATTCCCATTGGGTTTAATCTACAAAGTGAACTTGATTTTTGTAGCCAGGTCCTGAGGAGAATTGAGGCAAAAAAATGATGTGAGAAATCTGGTTGTCTGGTCACTTGATTGTTGTACTTTTATTGGTGTGGACTTGCTTTGGAATCCTCCTGATCTCATCATGTCCTAAAGGACCTCCTTCAAATGATTGGCATTTTCTAAACACCTTTATTATTCAAAAATTTGAGATAAAATAATCTTTAGTTCACAGACCTTGAACTGGAAGGCTTTATTTATAATACAGGCAATCCACACTTTGCACAGTCATGTGAAACCATAAAAATTAACATAAAAACTAAAACCATGCAAAGCAATCTTAAATAATTAATGGGGAAAATTGCAAAATTTCTGTGACCTAAAAACGTTTTTTCAAAGTCTTAAAACTCTCTACTGTCAGTTATAAATATATAGGCAAAGGTGGAAAATATTTATTTTTTATACTATAATTTACAACATGGAGATTTAAAGTGTTTCACTCCTTTGTAAAAAAAAAAATGTATCAAGAGTAGTTTGCAGAGTTCCTTGTCATTTCTTTTCATCTTATAACTTACCACGTGGAGAAAGCATCTTTTCTATGGCTTGGTATATTTTCATAATTGTAAACTTGAATAGGCTTCCAACATGTTATTCTTTGCACATTCTGTGTTTTGAAATATATAAGAAATTTCCTTTAATGTGAAAATTATTGCCAGTGTCAACTTCCTCTAGGACAATACTTCACCCTTTTGTCACAATACTTTTCTCATTTGTGTCACTAAATTGGCTTTCACAAAGTTCTTCCAGATACATGTCTAGAATTTCTCAAACAGTGGCAGTATCAACATTTTCATTTCTTCTAGAACTCAATTTATATTCAGTTCATATTTCACTGCTAGTATCTGTGGACCCTGAGAAGAAAAAAAAACCAACCTACTAAAAAGGGCTCCTGGTGGCTAGCAACCATTTCTGCACACGGGTCTCTCATGGAAACTGCACTTCAGGGGGAAGCCTGCACTGAATATCCTGCCTGCACTGTGTTTTTAACATTGGAGCCAGCCCTTATAAAGGAGTTCCTGGAATCTTATTTCAACTAATAGGAAGGACTGAGACTTTTCCCATACAATCAGAGTTGTGCAACTATACCCCACATCACCTTCTTTACTGAGAGAGTGGCTCCATTCTGACCAATCAGGACAGTGCCTTTGGACCAAACTGTGAGGATATGGACTTCTCATTTGAATGAGAAAGGGCCAATCAGGGACCAGGAGACTTCATTTCTCCTGCTGAACTTGAACACCTAAGATGTCTTGCCAGAGCAATGCAGAAACACCAGCACAGGGCAAAGCAAATCAGGGAGAAGCACAGCAGAGCTCTCTAACAGAAAAAAAGGCCTGGCCCCAGGGCTGCCTCGACCATGCCATTTTTACAGCCATGCTATATTACAATTGAGCTTTTTCTTGCACTGAATAGTTTTCTTCACCACAAATTGGGGATTTCTGTTGGTAATAAATTGGTGCCCCTGACCACCGGGTTGCCTTATCAAAACTCTCCACATTTTTGCTGCTCATTGACCTTTGTTGTCAATCCATAAAGTCTTCAGGAAAGAGTCAACTATAGATTGAGAGAAGTTTTTTAACATTGCCTACTTGAATGCAAAAGGTGGTTCAATTCCTTAAACTTTTTCCTTTTCAAAGAAGATTCAAGGATTTTCATGAAAAATTAGAATTTCTACATCAGAGAAAAACAAGACAATGTAAAAAGTTTCCACAGAAGGAAGCCCCAGCAATGTAATGTTTCACTCAGTAGAACCATGCATGCAGTTATTTGGCAAATTCTGGAAAGCATGCCACCTTTGTGTGAGTTTTCACAAATCAAACGTAGGTAAGGTAGCAATGCTAGAGGCAACTCAGCTATTGTGTAATTACAATGAATGATTAGTTTCTCTCCTGGTGATTTCAGGAGGCAAATTTGTATTCTAGGGCAGTCTGTCATTCTGCCGGAGTTTTCTTGTTACTTTCATTTTCCTTCTTCTTCTTTTCTTCCAAAGAAGTAATTTAGTAACAGCTGAACTCAGCAGGTAACATTTCAAAAAACATCCAGGGCTAGCAATTTATATATTTCTAGGCTTTATGACCAGTCTCTACAATGGGGGGAGGGGGCAATGAAAGATGAAGAAACATAAAAAGAGCAAAAAGAGTAACATCTTCCAAGAAAACCGCCAAGGATAGCATATCAAATTCATCTTTTGGACATTTTCTTCATTTTCTTTTATTTCCACATGGGTATCTAATCCCCACATTCACTTGACAGGAAAAAAAAAAAACCCAGCCATGGAGATACAAAAATTGTGATCTCATTCAATGTTATATAGTTCAGGTGAATAAAGTATTATTTAGTTGAAAAAAGAACATGAAATTTATTTCCATTATCTACAAGGTTTAAATTATAATCAATCAATGTTTCTTCCCTCTTTAGCTATGTCTGATATCTACTTTTTTTTTCTAGAAATTATCCTCAGCAGTACATCTTTTGAAAATCTTCAGTTCATTATTAATCTACAATTAAAATGTTTTATATTCGGCTTTAATAAAATGTTTCCCAATTCTTGCTGGACGATTCTTTTATCACAGTCATCCTGTAACTGAACAATACAAACATGGGGTCCACTGCCCACCACAACAAAAGTCAAAATCCCGAGTTATGTGCTGGTGCAAAAGGGAAGAAATTTGTTCAGGTGCTGTGACCTGGGTGAATGGTGAACTTCCATCTCAAAGATCATCTTATTTTTTCTTCTTAAGACCAGGGTTCTTATAGAGATAGTGAGGGAAAGGTTGTTTCCCTATCCAGTGATCTGGCTAGCTTTCGGTGCCTGGGGCCCTGTTCATTCATGTCTCTAGCCTTTGGGGTGCTCAGTTTAAGAATCTCTCCCCGAGCCACCTTGGTCAAAAGGGGAAACTCTCCAGCACTCCCTGTCTATGGTAACAATCCTTTTGTAATAATTGTCAAATAAATAAACCAAAATTTATAAGGGAAAATAGTCTTGTAAATTCCTGGAGTCAAGGAAAATGATAATTTTTTTCAATGTATCTTCCTGATTTAGAAACTTCTGATTTGCTAACATCATCACAGTTATGCCACACAGTTACTTCAACTGGTGGTTCAATTACAATTATGTGACAGAAATTATATCTTCTAAAAACTGAATTGCTGTAATCACTGTTAAAATTAGAAGAGATGTGTCCATTTCTATCAACAGTCTCAACTTCCTCTTATGCTTTGAATCCTTTTTCTATTTTGTCTTCTTTTTTTTTTTTTTTTTTATAAATAATTTTATTTTTTTAATGGGGTGACATCAATAAATCAGGATACATATATTCAAAGATAACAAGTCCAGGGTATCTTGTCGTTCAATTATGATGCATACCCATCACCCAAAGTCAGATTGTCCTCTGTCACCTTCTATATTGTTTTCTTTGTGCCTCTCCCCCTCCCCTTTTCCCTCTCCCATTCCCCCCTCCCCCCCGTAACCACCACACTCTTATCAATGTCTCTTAGTTTCACTTTTATGTCCCACCTACGTATGGAATAATGCAGTTCCTGGTTTTTTCTGATTTACTTATTTCGCTTCGTATCATGTTATCAAGATCCCACCATTTTGCTGTAAATGTTCCGATGTCATCATTTCTTATGGCTGAGTAGTATTCCATAGTGTATATGTGCCACATCTTCTTTATCCAGTCATCTATTGATGGGCTTTTTGGTTGTTTCCATGTCCTGGCCACTGTGAACAATGCTGCAATAAACATGGGGCTGCATGTGTCTTTACGTATCAATGTTTCTGAGTTTTTGGGGTATATACCCAGTAGAGGGATTGCTGGGTCATAAGGTAGTTCTATTTTCAGTTTTTTGAGGAACCACCATACTTTCTTCCGTAATGGTTGTACTACTTTACATTCCCACCAACAGTGTATGAGGGTTCCTTTTTCTCCACAGCCTCTCCAACATTTGCTATTACTGTCTTGCTAATAATAACTAATCGAACAGGTGTGAGGTGGTATCTCATTGCTGTTTTGATTTGCATTTCTCTAATAGCTAAAGAAGATGAGCATCTTTTCATATATCTGTTGGCCATTTGTATTTCTTCCTGGGAGAAGTGTCTGTTCATATCCTCTTCCCATTTTTTTATGGGATTGTTTGTTTGTTGTTGAGTTTTATGAGTTCTTTGTATATTTTGGATATTAGGCCCTTATCTGAGCTGTTGTTTGAAAATATCATTTCCCATTTAGTTGGCTTTCTGTTTATTTTGTTATCAGTTTCTCTTGCTGAGCAAAAACTTCTTAGTCTGATGTAGTCCCATTCATTAATTTTTGCCTTCACTTCTCTTGCCATTGGAGTCAAATTCATAAAATGCTCTTTAAAACCCAGGTTCATGAGTTGAGTACCTATGTCTTCTTCTATGTACTTAATTGTTTCAGGTCTTATGTTTAGATCTTTGATCCATTTTGAGTTAATTTTTGTACAGGGGGAGAGACTGTAGTCCATTTCATTCTTTTGCATGTGGCTTTCCAGTTTTCCCAGCACCATTTATTGAAGAGGCTTTCTTTTCTCCATTGTGTGTTGTTGGCCCCTTTATCAAAAATTAATTGACTATATATATGTGTTTTTATTTCTGGACTTTCTATTCTGTTCCATTGGTCTGAGTGTCTATTTTTCTGCCAATACCATGCTGTTTTGATTGTCGTGGCCCTATAATAGAGTTTGAAGTCAGGTATTGTAATGCCCCCAGCTTCATTCTTTTTCTTTAGGATTGCTTTGGCTATTTGGGGTTTTTTATAGTTTCATATAAATCTGATGATTTTTTGCTCTATTTCTTTAAAAAATGTCACTGGAAGTTTGATGGGAATTGCATTGAATTTGTATATTGCTTTGGGTAATATAGCCATCTTGATTATATTTATTCTTCCTAGCCAAGAACAAGGTATATTCTTCCATCTCATTATATCTTTTTCAATTTCCCTTAAAAATGGTTTATAGTTTTCATTATATAAGTCCTTTACATTCTTTGTTATGTTTATTCCTAAGTATTTTATTTTTTTTGTTGCAATCGTGAAGGGGATTATTCTTTTGAGTTTGTTCTGAATTGTTTCATTGTTGGCATATAGAAAGGCTATTGACTTCTGTATGTTAATTTTGTATCCTGCGACCTTACTGTATTGGCTTATTGTTTCTAGTAGTCTTTTTGTGGATTCTTTGGGGTTTTCGATGTATAGGATCATATCATCTGCAAAAAGTGAAACCTTTACTTCTTCTTTTCCGATATGGATGCCTTTTATTTCTTTGTCTTGTCTGATTGCTGTGGCGAGAACCTCTAGTACCACATTAAATAAGAGTGGAGAGAGTGGACAACCCTGTCTTGTTCCTTATTTAAGGGGGAAAGCCTTCAGTTTAGTGCCATTTAATATGATGTTAGCTGATGGTTTATTATATATGGCCTTTATCATGTTGAGATATTTTCCTTCTATACCCATTTTGTTGAGAGTCTTAAACATAAAATTGTGTTGTATTTTATCGAAAGCCTTTTCTGCGTCTATTGATAAGATCATGTGGTTTTTGTTCTTTGTTTTGTTGATATGGTGTATTACGTTAACCGTTTTACGTATGTTGAACCATCCTTGAGATTCTGGGATGAATTCCACTTGATCATGATGTATTATTTTTTTAATATGTTGTTGTATTCGATTTGCTAGTATTTTGTTTAGTATTTTAGCATCTGTATTCATTAGAGACATTGGTCTGTAGTTTTCTTTCTTTGTGCCATCCTTGCCTGGTTTTGGTATGAGGATTATGTTGGCCTCATAAAATGTGTTTGGTACTATTGCTTCTTCTTCAATTTTTTGGAAGACTTTGAGTAGAATAGGAACCAAGTCTTCTTTGAATGTTTGATAAAATTCGCTGGTATAGCCGTCACTTTTATTTTTGGGGAGGTTTTTAATGGTTTTTTCTATTTCTTCTCTACTGATAGGTCTGTTTAGGCTTTCTGCTTCTTCTTGACTCTGTCTAGGAAGGTTGTATTGTTCTAGGAATTTATCCATTTCTTCTAGGTTGTTGAATTTAGTGGCATAAAGTTTTTCATAGTATTCTACAATAATTCTTTGTATATCTACGGTGTCCGTGGTGATTTCTCCTCTTTCATTTTGGATTTTGTTTATATGAGTTCTTTCTCTTTTTTCCTTGGTAAGTCTTGCCAAGGGTTTGTCAATTTTGTTGATCTTTTCAAAGAACCAGCTCCTTGTTCTATTAATTTTTTCTATAGTTTTTCTGTTCTCTAATTCATTTATTTCTGCTCCGATTTTTATTATCTCCTTTCTTCGACTGGTTTTGGGTTGTCTTTGTTCTTCTTTTTCTAGTTCCTTAAGGTGGGAAGTTAAGTGGTTCACTTGGGCTGTCTCTTGTTTGTTCATATATGCCTGAAGCGATATGAATTTCCCTCTTATCACTGCTTTTGCTGCATCCCAGAGATTCTGATATGTCGTATTGTCATTTTCATTAGTCTGTATATATCTTTTGATCTCTGCACTTATTTCTTCTTTGACCCATTCATTTTTTAAAAGTATGTTGTTTAGTTTCTACATTTTTGTGGGATTTTTTTTCCTCTTTTTTGCAGTTGAATTCTAGTTTCAAGGCTTTATGATCAGAAAATATGCTTGGTACAACTTCAATTTTTCTGAATTTGCTGATGTTGTTTTTGTGGTCCAACATATGGTCAATTCTTGAGAATGATCCATGTACACTGGAGAAAAATGTATACTCAGTCACTTTGGGATGAAATGTCCTGTAGATGTCTATCACATCCAGGTGCTCTAGTGCTTTGTTTAAGGCCACTATGTCTTTGTTGATTCTCTGTTTGGATGACCGATCTAGAGCCGTCAGCGGTGTATTGAGGTCTCCAAGTATGATTGTATATTTGTCAGTTTTTGTTTTAAGGTCAATAAGTAGCTGTCTTATATATTTTGGTGCTCCTTGGTTTGGTGCATATATATTAAGAATTGTTATGTCTTCTTGATTCAGTGTCCCCTTAGCCATTATGAAATGGCCATTTTTATCTCTGAGTACTTTTCCTGTCTTGTAGTCAGCATTATCCGATATGAGTATTGCTACACCTGCTTTTTTTTGGATGTTATTTGCTTGGAGTATTGTTTTCCAGGCTTTCACTTTGAATTTGTTTTTATCCTTGTTACTTAGATGAGTTTCCTGTAGGCAGCATATAGTTGGATTTTCTTTTTTAATCCATTCTGCTACTCTGTGCCTTTTTATTGGTGAGTTTAATCCATTTACATTTAGTGTAATTATTGACACTTGTGGGTTCCCTATTGCCATTTTATATCTTCCTTTTTGTTAGTTTTGTGTCTTGTTTGATCCTTCTCTTTCGTTTTTCTATCTTTTGTTTTTATTTGGTTGTATTCCATACATCTTTCCTCTGTTGCTATCTTTTTTATCTCATATGCTTCTCTGGTGGTTTTTTCAATGGTGGTTACCTTTGAGTAATGAAAAGGGTCCCTACCCTGTTCATTGTAGCAAACTATTTTGTGAGTACTTTTGCACTCCATCGTCCTTTGCTACTGTTAATCTCCATCTTCTCCCCTTCTTTCTTTTTGTTGTTGTCACAGTTTAAATTTGGTTTTATTGTGTTCTTCTTGGAGCTTTTACTTGTGGCTCTGTTTTTTTTTTTTGTTCTTTGTATCTGATTGGAGAACCCCCTTTAGTAATTCCTGGAGTGGGGGTTTTCTGATGATAAATTCCCTCATCTTTTCTGTATCTGTGAATGTTTTTATTTCTCCTTCATATTTGAAGGATAGCTTTGATGGGTATAGTATTCGTGGCTGAAAGTTTCTCTCTTTCAGGACTTTAAATATTGGGGTCCACTCTCTTCTAGCTTGTAGGGTTTCTGCTGAGAAATCTGATGATAATCTAATGGGCCTTCCTTTATATGTTGTATTCTTCTTTTCCCTGGCTGCCTTGAGAATTTTTTCTTTGCTGTTAGTTTGTGTCAATTTCATTATGATATGCCTTGGAGTAGGTTTGTTGGGGTTAAGAAAACTCGGTGTTCTGTTTGCTTCATTAATTTGAGGCTTTAGTTCTTTCCACAGGCTTGGGAAGTTCTCATCTATTATTTGTTTGAGTATGTTCTCCATTCCATTTTCTCTCTCTTCTCCCTCTGATATACCTATTATTCTTATGTTATTCTTTTTGATGGAGTCAGATAATTCTTGTAGGGCTATCTCATTTTCTTTAATTTTTGAGTCTCTTTCTTCTTCTCTCTGTTGTGCCTCAAGTTGCTTGTCTTCTATTTCACTAATCCTCTCTTCTATCTGACCTGTTCTATTAGCTAAGCTTGTTACTTCGTTTTTCAGCTTGTGAATTGAGTTTTTCATCTCTGTTTGATTTGTTTTTATAGTTTCAATTTCCTTGGACATATATTCTTTGTGTTCATTGAGTTGTTTTCTGAGCTCCCTAAATTGCCTTTCTGTGTTTTCTTGTATATCTCGGAGGATTTTTAGGATTTCTATCTTGAATTCTCTGTCATTTAGCTCCAAGGTTTCCAATATATTAAATTTTTTCTCCATAGATTTTTCCTCATCTAGCTGTGTTACCGCTCTTTCTTTTGTATCCATGATATTCGATTTTCTCTTCCTTAATGGCATCTGAGGGTGGTTTTGTTGATAGTATTAATGAGATTTAATAAAGAATAAAAAGTTAAAAAAAATAAAAAATAAAAAAGTTTTTTTTTTAAAAAAAAAATTAATAATGAAATAAAGAAAAATAAAATAATAATTTTTTAAAAAAGGAAATTATTCCCCCCTCCTTTTTTCCTCTCCTCTCCCCTTTTTCTTGAGAAAATCTTGTGGTGAACTGTGAATTATAACAAACAATGCCTGTGATGGAGGTCCTGAATTGGGGAAAAGTAATAAAGGGGCAAAAAAAAAAAAAAGGGGGGGGGGGCAGTATGGACCCACAAAAAGCAAATAAGGAAAAAATTTGGGTCAAGAATAAAATTATTTGCTTTTAGGTGTTGGTTGTCTAAGAGTTATGATGAGAGGAATAAGAGGAGAACAGAAAAATGGGGGGACAAATTAAAAAAAATACTATTGTATTTAGTGGAACAAGAACTAGATAAAATGGAGAGCCAGGGATGGGAGCACTGCTAGTGAGTTAAAAAGGTGATGTAAAAACCCCCCAAAATGCCACAAACATAAGTTTGAGTCCCAGATAAGATAATTTGTTTGTTATTGAGGTTTGAATGAGAGGAGATGTAAAGGAGAAAGGAAGAAACTAATATAGAGGGAGAAAAGAAAGAGATAGAGAAAAAAAGAGGGAACCACTAAAAGAAGAAAAAAGAAAGGAGAGAGAGAGAGTTAAGGGTTTTGGAGTGCAACCCTCATAGAGAGAAAGGAAGAGGAGAAAAAAGATAATGGGAGATGTAACACTTATGGGTAGTGTAGTTCAAGGAGAGGAGAGAGTAAGACCGGCAGACAGTTAATCGGCCAAATTGGAGGAGGAAAAAAAGTATCAAGAATGAAGATAAGAGAAACAAACGAACAAATATAATAAAATGGGATAGGTTATAAAGTCTGCAGATTATTCTTGATTTTGAGAGGTTATCTTCTTGTTTTTTCTTTTCTCTCCCTCTTCCTGGTCGGTGACTCTGTACCCCAGGTTCTGCCCCTTTGGCACGCTCAGGTAGAGGTTTGCAGTTGATAAGTCTCTATGGCAATGTCATGTATTTTGCTTTAGTCTCGTTGGGAGTCAAGGCTCATTAGCATTCATAGGCTCCGACAGTGAGAGAGTCCGTGTTCCTGGAGCCTTTCTCCTAGTCTTTCCTTCCTCAATTAGTAGCCTGATAATCCAGCTATGGGGTTGCTGCTGCCTCTGCCTGGATATTAAGAGGCTCAAAGAGCTGGCAACTCCCCACTCTATTTCCACTCAGCACAGGGCTCTGGGTAAGGCTCAGTCAGTCAGAGCTGCTAGCATAATCAGGCGGGCTTTCCGCCCACTCAAAGACCTCTGGCTCTGCCACTCTGTCCGGTAACACAGGTGGGCGCCCACTTCCGGGGCGCTTGGAGGAAACTCTCACTCACTGTCTGCGACCAGGATTTCCGGCCAGCAGTCTCACGCTCTGAGTAAAACCCCCAACCGCAGGGAAAAGTTGCAGCATTGGAATTGAGTCTCGCTCCGTCCCCGTGCGCGGCTTTTGCAAGGCGCTGGGGTGGCCCAAGTTTTCGCTTTGGCCCACACAAAGGCCCCTGACTCTGCCCCTCTGTGCGATAACACGGGCGCTCACTGCCGAGGCACTCGGAGGAATCTCTCATTCACTATCTGCGCGCGCAAACCAGGATATGAGGCCGGCCGCGTTTCCCTGAGTGAAATCCTCACCCGCACGGAAAATTTCCACCGTTGGAATTAGTTCTCGCTCCCTCCCATGCGCGGCTTTCCCAGGGCACTGGGGCTGCCCAGAGATTCTGCTTTCGGCCCACAGAAAGGCCTCTGACCCTACCTCTCTGTGGGGTAACACGGACACCCACTTCTGGGGCTTAGGAAGAGATCTCTCGCCCACTAACTGCACACCAACCAGGAGAACGGGTAAAATGGCTGCCCCGCTTGTCTTTCTTTGTTTGGGTTTGGCGCGAGTGTTAGCTTGTATTGCCCGGCTTGCCACAGGATCATTTTTTCCTCCACTAGGATCTCTATGCCACAGCCTGGTTCGGCCGTTTGTGCGCGGCCTGGGTGTATTCACCCCCTTTGCCCGCCTCAGTTTCTATATTCACAGTTACCAGAGAAAGCCACCCTGTTTAGGTTAGTGAGGAAGGCGGAGCATTTCTTACTCCCTATTTCCTTCAGGATTTGGTTATATATTTAGCCAATTTTTCACTCGACCATACCTTCGGGTGTATTGTGAAGCATCTAGAGGCTCCAAGTATAGGTTTTTCTGTTTCTGGTTGAAGATCTTGTTGAGTTTTGGGGGAGATTTATCGGTATCGCTTCCTACTCCATTACTCTGACGTCATCTATTTTGTCTTCTGAACAACTTCACTTCAGCAATTGGCTGATCAATTTCTCCTTTTCTAATTGTTCATCCCAATAGCATAAAAGTCTATATTATCTTGCACCATAAAGAAACATCTTCCTTAACCCCACACTACCATTCATCTAATGGTTTATGTTCTGTTCTCCACAGCATAATAAAATAACACAAAGAGTTGCCTATACCAGAGTACACTTACTTTTAAGTTTCTTTCTCTTTGAGATGAAAAGTTTCTATTGTTTTATTTAGTCAAGAAGAAAGAAAGGGTGAGGAGACTTTACATTTGTGGGCTGAGTAACCAAATTTGTCTTCCATGTACTTTGAATGTGTCTTCATTCATAATGAATATTTCTCTATATTCCATATATGTTTAAAATGTTTCTTATCCTTTTTAAGAATATATATACATTTTTATATACATATATACCACATGCATATACACAAAAAACTTGTAAATATTTTGTCTAGTTGTTCTGCTAGTTTCTAAAACATTTAAAATTTTTAATAAGAAATTCTCTCCATTTTTTCTTGCTTTCAATTAATTTTTGTTTTATGTATTTTGTAACTATGTACATATAAAAGTTTATGACTGTCATATCACCATGGTATACTATTATTTTTGCTAGTATGAAATATTTCCCTTTGCCCCATATATTATGTCATTTCTGAATTCTATTTTGTCTGATAATAACATTTCTTCAACTCCTTTCTTTTGATTATTATTTGCTGGTAATACATTATTCTACCTTTTTGCATTCAATCTTATTTTATGTACTTTAATTTCAGGTATGGCTTTTGTATAGCAAATGAATTTTGTTTGGGAAGTTTTAACATAGTCTAAGAATATCTGTATATTAATAGTGGAATTTAACTCATTAATATCTTTATAATTAATAAAGACTATTGGTATTCCTCTCATTTTACTTTGTATTTTTTTTTTTGCTTTAAAAATATTTTCTTTCTCTCTTTATTTGACCAATCTAGTAGTTTCTTGTTATGCTTTTATATTTTTCTATTATTTAGGAGTTACAGATCCTTTTTCTTTTCTGCTACTGGTAAACCTTAATATGTAATGCATATATTATAATTAAATATTTTAAATACATCTGGAGCTTCATAGCACACTGAAACATCTGATATTTCAGGAGGTTTTTACATTTTTTTTTAATTTTAGTTATTCATTTTAGAGAGGAGAGAGAGAAGAAGATAGAGAGACAGAGAGAGAGGCGGGGAGGAGCTGGAAGCATCAATTCCCATATGTGCCTTAACCAGGCAAGCCCAGGGTTTCGAACCAGTGACCTCAGCATTTCCAGGTCAATGCTTTATCCACTGCGCCACCACAGGTCAGGCCTTTACATTATTTTTTAAAATTATTTAGTCTCAGTTATAAGTGTACTTATTTCTTCACATACCATTATTTTGTTATACCAAAATCTGTCCATTTTGGATTGTTTTTAATTAAAATTTATGTGAACACATTAAGTAAAATATGTTAAAAAGGTCCATGTGTGCTAAACTTTCTGAGGTCTTTTTTGTTCCAAAATAAACCTAATTTTCTCCCACCCCTGAATGTTAATAAAGAACTCTAAATTCCAAGTTATTTGTCCTAAGGTAGTTGAATATGTATAGTTGGCTGATGCCAATTTCATTTCCTTTGTGATAGCTATTTTCAGAATAATTTAATTCTTAAAAACAGTTTTAGATTAACAAAAAAATTTGACAATAGTACACAGAGAATTCCAAATATCCCAGCCCCAGTCTCCCTATGTGAAGAGTTTAGAAAGCCACTCGATGGTACAGCTGCTGCCTGACCAGGCGGTGGCGCAGTGGATAGAGCATCGGACTGGGATGCAGAGCAGAGATACAGCTGCGTTGGCATGCACTTTGTTCATACAAGCAACCTGCAGTGACCTTAAACTGACACTAGTCTCCTTATACCAGCGCTTGCCATTGGTGGTAGCCCACAGAGTCATAAGCAATGTAAGCTCCAAATATGGCTTCTCCAACTGCCCTTAAGATCTAAGTATCCCTGCCCCCCAGCATCTTCCCCCTACACACCCTTGGATAAGAATCTTGTATGGCATAATATGGATTGAAATGACCAATCTGGCCTTAGCTGGGAATCCCAGAGCACTCAACCCACAGAGCTTTATAAAGTCATATGCCTCAGGTCTTGCTCCTTCTCCACCTGCACTTTGCTTTAACCTCTCAGAGTGGCCCCTCAAGCATGCTGTGTACTTCCTCCAGAACACATGTGTTATAAACTTTTTTTTTCAATTTCTCTTAATATCTGTTATTGAACTGCTTATCATACAACAGCCTGTGTGGCCCTTTAACAAACCCATAACACCTTATTATTGACGTCTTACACTAGTATAGTATGTGTATCACAATTAATAAACATTGATATATTTTTATTAACAAGATCTATATTTTATTCACATATCTATATTTTTACCTAATGTCCTTTTTCTGTTCCAAAGTGCTGTTCATATATTAGCTGTCATATGTCCTCTTGACTGTGACAATATCCCCGAATTCCCACGTTTTTGATTCCCTTGACAGTTTTGAGGAAAACTGGTCAGGTATTTTTTAGAATGTCTCTCAGTTAATATTTGTTTGATGTATTTGCTCTCATCAGTCTGGGGATATAAATTTTTGAAAGGAAGACCACAGAGGTAAAGTGTCATTCTCATCACATCATAGCAAGAATACATATGATGAATCAACATGACTTACCACTGCTGATGTTGAACTCAACACCTCTCTGAGTTAGTGCTTGTCAGATTTTTATATTGTAAATTTACCATTATATCTTCCCTTTCTTAGTGCACTCTTTGCAAAAGTAAATCACTATCTGCAGCCTATTTGTAGGGACCAGACATAATGCTCTGCCTCCTAGAGGATGGATGCAGAATCTATAGTCATTATTTCAATTTCTTCTGAGAAAGGGACTAGTTGTCCCTTCTTTCCTGTTTATTTATTTATTCAATTATTTATGTCAATATGGACTCATGAATATTTATTTCTGTGCTTTGGATTATTTGGATATTTGGAAACTTAATTTATTTATTTTATTATTAAAATTTTTCCAGTTTTGGCCATTGAGGGCTCTTTCCGTTAGCATCTATGTCTCTTCGACATGTTTCCATCATTGTGGGTTATTGTTGTTGATTTTTCATTTTTCACTCTCCCTTAATTTTTAGTACTACTGCAAGACTTTACATGCTCATTTTGTATATTTTCTGCCTTAGCTCTAGAATCAACCATTTTTCAAGAGATTAGTTTCTTTTCTTTGGGATTGTATTAGAAACCAAGGTCTGTGTGCTAAATATGTTTGTTCCTGGAGGGCGATTGCTTCTAGACACTTTGAGTTAACAAAGAAAGTGAATGTATGGGTATATATTAATAAATAAATATCTATACCTATTTCCATATATAAGTATCTGTAGCTATATTAAGTTAAATAGTTCAGCCTGACCTGTGGTGGTGCAGTGGATAAAGCGTCGACCTGGAAATGCTGAGGTTGCCGGTTCAAAACCCTGGGCTTGCCCGGTCAAGGCACATATGGGAGTTGAAGCTTCCTGCTTCTCCCCCCTTCTCTCTCTCTCTCTCTCCCTCTCTCTCTCTCTCTCTCTCTCTCTCTCTCCTCTAAAATGAATAAATAAATAAAAATTAAAAAAAAGTTAAATAGTTCATATTGAGGTATTCAAACTTAATTCATTTCACTGCATCATTCTAATCTTTTCTTTTCATCTGTGAATTTCTGCAACAGTAAGAAACCTGGCTCCTACCATTCACTATCCATTTACTTAATTGTTTAATTCAAATATACATGTATAGCAGTATCAAAATTGCTAACCCAGACTCTGATGGGAATTCACTTCATCAGCCAGAGTACAGTCTTTTTCAATATATTTTTTTTACTTTAATCTTACAAATACTACTCTTTTTAAAGTGCACTGGAGGAAATCTTTTTCTCCTATCACCTTTAATAAAGTTGTTTCATACATTATATTAGAATTAGATTATTTTGTCACGTTCCACGTAATATAATGAAATTTCCCAACATCCAATTTGTTTTTAATTTGCAAACATTTAAGTTGACTTTTGGTGTAGAGAAGTTCTATAGATTTTGACAAATGCATTGTGTCATATATCTACCATGAAAATATCATGTACAATTGTTTTACTTCTCTGAAATTACCCTGTTTCACTTATTCAGCCAACCTCCAACCCCATGGGAACCACTGATCTGTACACAGTTGCCATAGTTCTGCTTTTTCCAAAATTTATGTAGTAGGATCATACACCTTGTAGCATTCTCTGACTGTATTTCCTTCACTTGGTAATAGTTCTTTTAAGGTTTATCCACTTATTTTAATGGCCTAAGAACTCATTTCATTTTATGGCTACACCACAGTTTGTCCATTCACTTACAGAAGGACATCTTGATCGATTCCAAGTTTTAGTGATTATAAATAAAGCTGCTATAAACACTCACATGTAGTTTTTTGTGTGAACATATTTTCAAACCAATTGAGTAATATCTAGTAGTATGATGCCTGGGTTATATGTTAAGACTGTGTTTAGAGTTATAAGCTGCCAGACTATCTTCTAATGAGGCTGTTCGGTTTTGTAAAAATTGTCAAATTATTTTCAAAAGAGGTTCTCTAATTTCACATCCCACAGCAAGGATTGAGAGTTTCTGTTGCTCTGCATCATGGCCAGTAGTTGCTACTGTCATGTTTTGGCAATTTAGCCAGTTTAATAAGTGTGTAATGGTATCTAATTGTTGATTTGATTCACAGTGACCTAAAACAAATGAAGTTGAGTATCTTTTGATACGTTTGTTTTTGATCTGTATATCTTCCTTGGTGTAATGTCTGTTCAGATCTTTTGTCCATTTTTTAAATTTGGGTTGTTGGTTTCCTTCATGAGGTTTAATATCAAATTTACTTTTGTAAATTGTACAAATTCTAAGCAGCAGAAATGCTGATGGTGTAAATTCCAGTCTGAGTCTAAGTTTGAAGGTAGAAGAAGACCTATGGCCCAGTCAAAGCCCATCAGGCACAAAGAGTGAATTCTCCATTATTACCCCTTTTGTTCAATGGATTTGGCGATGGTCATCCACACTGGGGAGTGAGGAGAGAACAACTGACTTTACTTAGTCTACCAATTCAAGTGTTGACTCATCCAGAAACACTCTCAGAGATGCCCAGAAAAGTGTTGAATGAAACATGTAGGTATCTCTAGTTTCAGTCAAGTTAACATATGAAATTAACACCACAGGCAGGTTAAGTTGAGTTTTTAATAACTGCAACATAAAGCATTTCAACCAACATGCCAGACTTGGTATTTCTTAAGGATGCATTATTTCTTAACCAGTTGATGTTTTAAACCTAGTAATTTTTAATGATTTCAATTTCCTATCATTTACTGTCAATCTAATCTATTGCATCCTATCTTGCATGTTATAATAATAAAATTGGCTCCTTTAACAGCCAATAATTACTAGAGAATTTTAATAAAAGTTAAATTTTTTTTCTGTAAAAATATTTAAAAGAGAAACAGGAGGAAGAGTGAACCAAATATTTCTGATAATCCTAAGAAAATATGTAAATGTAAGAGCAATGGAAAAGTTAAGATCAAGTTGCTTCTTCCTTTTCCCATTCCTCTGTGTGTGGTGGTGGTGGTGACATGTGTATTCGTGTGTGCATGCACCCTTGTGTGCTCATGTGCATGCACATACACTTTTGTGTAAATCAATCATTCCAAAATTCTAATTCAATCATTGCCAAAATTCACACCAGTTAGTGTTTTGCACAGCCAGTATTCTATATGGATTTTCTAACATTATAGTTAAGTATAATCTTTATTTATAGGACTTGGAAACATTAATATGATGCTATAATCCCAGCTAATTGCAAGTTTATTACTTATTGTTTTTCCAGCCTATCTTATATTTCACTTTGAAAATTAAAATTAATTGAATAGATTTAAAACTATGCAGTAACATCTAGCAAAGTTTCTGAGAATAAATGAAATTTTGAACACTACTGCTACTTCATGAAAGACTAAGCCATGTTCTATCAAGGTTCATATAGAGAAACAAGTGGATTCATAGGGTGCTTAGCAACTTATTAAAATGAGACTACTTCTATCAATTAGATGTTTATAAGAATTTGTGTAAACAGCAAGCATATTTTATTATGTTTTCTTACATTAATTTACAGACACCGTATTAGCCAATTCTTCCCTATCAGTAGATAGAGTACAAGTGTAGTTAAAGGCATGATTTCAGCAGTTTTGAAAAGTAACTTGCTTGACCAGGTGGTGCTGCAGTGGACAAGCATTGGGATGCTGAGGACCGAAATTCAAAATCCTGAGGTTGCAGGCTTGAACGTGGGCTCATCCAGCTTGAGGGCAGGGTGGACGGCTTGAGTATAGGATCATAGACATGATCCCATGCTCTCTGGCTTGAATCCAAACGTTGCTGGCCTGAAGCCCAAGGTCACTGGCTTGAGCTCAAGGTCACTGGCTTGAGCAAGGGGTCACTGGTTCAGCAGGAGCCCCTCCCTCCTCCCCCCCCAACCAGTCAAGGCATGTATGAAAAGCAATCAATAAACAACTAAAGTGCTATAGCTATGAATTAATGCTTTTCATCTCTCTCCCTTCCTGTCTGCTCTCTCTCTCCCTCTCTCTCTGTCCTTTGCTTTAAAAAAAAAAAAAAAAAAAAGTAACTCACCCTGAAATGACTTATTAGCTCATTAACACTTCAAGGTGGAATAGTTTTCAGATTAACTAGCTTCAGTCAGCACAGAATGTTGAAAGCATAAATGCATCTGTTCTAAAACAAAATTTTATTTGAAAGCTAATACATTTGAGAATACTTAAAGAACATATAATAATTAAAGAAAGAAATAGAAGCCATCCATAAGCTCACTAACTAAGATTGCTCCTCTTACCATCAGGGTAGATATACTTTCTGATTATTTATGCATGCATAAAAATATATGTTGTTTAAAACTTAATATTAGAACTTGAAGGTGGAGACATCTGATTTTATTTTTGTATAACTTGACTCCATCATTAGTCTCCCCTTTAACCATCTGTAGTGTAAAATAAACTTCAGTTTTCCATTTTAAGATAATCAAAACACTTCTTATTTAAATCAATTACTATATTATTAGCTCACTATCATTATTTCAAAGTTTCAATCTCTTCCTCTTTCATTTCTTTCTCTCCATATGTACTGGTGGTATGATTTGAATGCGTGCACCCCACACACACAAACAAAATTCACATGTTGTACCCTAATCCCCATTCTGATGGTATTAGGAGGTGGGACTTTGGGAAGAGACTAGGTCATGAAGGTGGGACCCTTAAAAAAGATATCCCATTGGATTCCCTAAGACCTCCCAACAGGTGAGAATACAATTAGAAGTCTGCAGCCTGGAAGAATCCCTCACTGCACCATGCTGGGACCCTGATCTCAGATGCCCAGATTCCAAAACTGTGAGAAATAAATTTCTGTTGTTTCTAAGCCACTCAGCCTGTAGTGTTTTGCTAAAGCATCCCAAAAAAATTAAGACAGATGGCAGAGTGGGAAGCACCCAGCTTGCACACAGATGTGGCCGTAAGTTGGAATGTCTCAACAGACATGTTATTTGGGTGTCAGTGTCTGGTCCTATCTGCTGCTGATGTTCTCTCGTCACAGACAACACATGGTGGTTTCTCCTGCTGTCACACCCTACTCTGCATGTGTAGGAGGAGGGTACTCTATGGGTCAGCCTCCTATTGAAGTTCCCTGTGGTGACCGATGTATAAGTAAGGGGACCACGCAATTTATTCTCCAAGCTGGAATGTTTTTGAGAATGAAAAGGAATGCTATTGATATTTACAGTAGTACACTAATAGGTGATAAACTGGAACAGTCCAGGGAAATGAAGATATATATTCTTAAAGGCATAATTTTATTTCTTGGATTTCATTCTAGAATTTCTCAAGGAGAGAGAGAGATTTATATGCCCCACTGCACTCATGCCCTTAGGGTTTGTCTTATTCATTTGGGGCTGCTAGAACAAATTACCACAGACTGAATGGCTTAAACAACATAAACCTATTTCTCACATTTGTAGAGTCTGAGAAGTTCAAAGTCGGGGTGCCAGCATGTTCAAGTTCTGGTAAGGGACCTTTCTGGTTTGCAATGACCATCTTCTTGTTGTGTCCTCGTGTGGCAGAGAGCAGAGAAACAGGAAGCAAGCTTTCTCCTATTTCTTCTTTTAAAATCATTAATCACATCATAAAGCCTTTATCCTCCTGACTTTATTACTTCCCAAAGGTCTCATCGCCAACATAAGAACTTTGGGGTTTAGGGTTTCAACATATGGATTTTTGGAAGACACATATTTAGTCTTGTAGCATGGTTCAAAACCAGGAAAAGGTAGAACCAAAATTCAATCACTATACACATCTACATTGTTTCTCTTCATCTATTGGGTTGGGGAATAAGTTCATAGCGTTTTTATATTTTCTTTTATTTTACAACGATTTGTTTGCTGTTTGGCAAAGGGTAAACATTCATTCGATAAAACTCTTTCTGCTCTACAAAACTATGTTAATTGTATTTTTGAGTTATTTAATTTTTTATTAGTTTTGAGGCTTAGAAATGGAATACCCAGGAGGCAAAAATCAACATTTTTGGCACCTGCTCTTCTTTGCTTTTCATCGAGGTCAAAAAGCTGCCGAAGCAGCCCGGGACATTTGTGACGTGCATGGAGAACGTGTCATAGGCGAGTCTACAGCACGGAAATGGTTTGCAAAGTTCAAAAATGGCGACTTTGACATCGATGACACGTGCTGCAGCGGAAGGCCTTCTGAATTCCATGAAGAACTGGGAAATGCTCGAAAAGAATGCCATGGTCAACAAAGAGCTCTACATTGCCCAGCTACACCGCGTGAATGAGGCTATTCGACTGAAAAGACCTGATCGACATGGTCAAACCATACTCCTTCACGACAACGCCAGGCCCATGTTGCACAAGTCGTCAAAGCCACACTCCAAGAGCTCGAATGGGAGGTCCTTCAGCATCTGCCGTATTCTCCGGACCTTGCACCGACCGATTACCATCTTTTCCACTCCCTGTCAAACCATATGAAGGGCGTTACCTTCGATAACAAAGAGGTCCTTAAAAATTGGCTCAACAAATTCTTTGACACCAGACCAGGCGATTTTTGGCGGAACGGCATCAACAAATTGGTCGAGAGGTGGGAAGAGGTTGTAAACAGCAACAGCGAATATATAATTGATTAACTTATTGATATAATTATTGTTTTTTGATTAAATAAAAGTCTTCGGTAAAAACGCTACGAACTTATTCCCCAACCCAATACTTTCTGATTCTGATTCTTTTCCTCATTTTAGTCATCAACTGGTTACATGATTTTTACTGGAGGAGAAATATGATTATATCTTGGAGAAGCCATATTGCATAGAAGTGAATAGCATGTTCTCTGTAGCGGAACAGCCTGAATTAAAATATCATCTCCACTATTTACCAGTTACACATAACTTCATTCAAATTACCTATCCTCTCAGTGCCTCAGTTTCTTCATCTATAAAATCACAGTAAAATCACAGCACTTACTTCACAGGACTTCAACACGCTAACACATGAAAAGTACTCACCACAGTTCATTTCACCCGGTGTGGAGCATTACAATTTTAATATGTCTGACTATGCATCCACCCTGGTCTGTGATTTTCTCAGGTCTGAGTCCTCAAGGCCCTGGCTCGTGCTCTTCCAATCCAAAGACTCATGGGAAAACTCAAAGAAAAGTTTTATATCTTAATCCTCTAGTTTTTACATACAAGTATACTTTGGGTTACAAACTATTGTTTTGGAAATTAAAATTTAAAACTCTATTTTGAAAGTTAAAGTAAGAATTGATCACTTTTGTATGATACTTCCTTAAGATATCCACCTTGTAGCTTGGTCTTAATGGTGGAAGAGAACTAGGAATTAAAATACAGGTATCAAGAATTGAAAAAGATAAATTATATTTATATTTAAAAGTATAAATATTATTCTAGGCCTGACCTGTGGTGGCGCAGTGGATAAAGCGTCAACCTAGAACACAGGTTGTCGGTTCAAAACCCTGGTCAAGGCACATATGGGAGTTGATCCTTCCTGCTCCTCCCTTCTCTCTCTCACTCCCTCTCTCTCTCACTCTTGCTCTCTGTCTCTCCTTTCTCTCTAAAAATGAATAAATAAAATCTAAAAAAATATTATTCTATTAAACATAAATATAATTTTGAAAAATGTGATTACATACTCAGAGGAAACTATTCTGTCATTTTACTCAATCTATTAATTTATATAAAATTTATCATAATTATCACATTATGACAGTAGAATTTACTTACCAATTTTTGAACATGTATTTCTCTGACATAATTTTTATATGAATAAAAAACCTTATACAAAAATTGTACATGACTGTCTTTAGCATAAATTTTTAGAGATAAATTTGCTGTAATGAAGAGTATTTTCCATATTTTGACATCATGTACACATACTAGATATTTGGTTGATCTTTAGTTACGATGACATTGCATAAATAGTTTTTAAGTTATAGTCCACTGTGTGGAAAGGAGCTTTCTGGGTGGCTGGAAATCTGGAACACTTAACCCACCTTAGCTTTGTTAATGCTAAGTCTGACTTAAAAACCAGGAATGCTTTAAATGTCTACAAATAATCTTTGTAAGAGTATATATTATTTGTGACTCTAAAGTCTTCATGAATTTTAATGCAAGCCAAAAATATAAAACAGAGTTGGAAATTTTTTTTCTTTAAAGAGATATATAATATATATTGTAGGCAGGCCATTTAGTCTCAATTGCCGTTTCTCAGCTTTGAAAGCAGTCACAGGCAATATGTCAATGAATGAGAGTGGTTGTGTTCCAATAAATCTTTATTTATAATACAGACAGTGGTTCAGATTAGTCTGCAACTACAGTTTGCCTACACCTTGTATGAAAGAATTATGCATTAAATAAATAGACTTTCCCAACAAGGAAGGATCTAACTCTTCATGAATTGCACTATAAGTGGCTGTGTACTCTTGTTAGAAACCTAGGAACCAAGAAGAGCTGAGTTAAATTACACTCTGTTTTTCCCACATCATTTGGCTCCTCTCTTCTGACAAATATTGGACTTTGGTTCCACAATGGTTATGTTTTTGTGTATATGACTGCGGGTTTGTTTGTATTTAAGAGAGGGGATTCTTGTCCTTTGAGGCAATGAATAATCTTAAACAACAAAATATATTTCTGTAAGTGTTGTATCAGCTAATAAAATCATTGCCATTATGGAAAATTCGCCTTTCCTAGATAACAAAAATATGGCACAGCATATCAATCTGTTTTATTTTAACCAGTTTGATAGAATTTTTTTAAAAGACAACTTTATTTTTTGCTTTAATTTGTATTTTACATATTTTCTTTTTTATTAATTTTATGGGGTGACATTAATAAATCAGGGTACATATGTTCAGAGAAAACATCTCCAGGTTATTTTGACATTTAATTATTATGGTTGAAGCCTTTCTTTCTTAAAATATAAGAACTTACAATAAGAACAAAGTCTCAGACAAGTTTATTCTACCTGGGCCATAGTATTTTTATTTTCAATTTTTCCATTGATTTGAAAGAGAAAGAGAGAAGCATCAACTCATTGTTTCACTTAGTTGTTTCATTTGTTCCATTTAATTGTGCACTCATTGATTGCTTCTTGTATGTGCCCTGACTGGGAGTCAAACTCTCAACATGAGTCAACCAGCCAGGGATACACTGGGCCATAGTTTTAACTTGTTTTATTGACACCACCAATAAAGAGTACCTGACATCTGTCACATTTTTGTAGGCCATGGAGGAGACAGTTAAGACTTTTAGTGAAGGGAAATTCACTGAGCTCCATCAACAACCTGTTTATTTTATGCTCCATCTGCTAGTAGGCCAGATATAAGATACTAGGTGAGCCCAGGTCCTCTTCAGATGTCTCCTTACTTCTACGCAACTCTAGCTTCCTACTTGAGGTCTTTCCTCTTGCAGCTGAACAGTGAGAGCAATTGGATCTATGCTACACCCAGACACAGTGACTAGGTCACCTGGTAGTCAGTGTAGTAATGCTCTCCTTCCTACCCTCTCACCCTAATAAAATTAGGAATCCTCCCACCCCAACCCAGAATTAGAGAATCAGAGATTTCCCTCCCTGATCCAATGTTAGCACATAATCTATTGCCTCTACACCAATTTTTTTCTAGGTCATCTGTGTGAAGAAAGTATACATTCATTTTGTGTGTAAGTGTCGAGAGATTAATTCAAGATTAGATATTTTTACTTGTAAGAAATATTTACTCTATATATTCACATATTTTAAACATAATTTGTTTTAATTTATTTAAGAGAGGAATGTTACAAATGTGTTTTCTCTTCCAACATTATTGTTTAACTTTCAAGTGCCCATTGTTATTTTGGACAGTAAATTTATAATAATTTGCATATGTTACCAAATTGATTTTATTAAATCACATACACATGACCTTACACAAAATAAATACATTATATTTTATGTTTTAATAATTTTTGTGTGCATGCCAAAGAAATAGAGACATAGGGTGCATTAATTAGCTTTAAAGATTTTATTCCAAACATAAGAACATGGGATAGCAAAAAAGATTGTGCCAAATCCACTGAGTTTCCTATAAAATATTGATAAGTGATGCACATAGCTTTGATTGAGTAAGAGAAGATTATTCATTCATTCATAAATGAAGATTTTCTTTAAACTACTATTCCAGTACACTCCTGCTTTGGCCATCATCTTCTCAAAGTTTTGTTTACTAATTACTCATATTTAAAGCATCTTCTTTGTCCTGTTTTACTTTATAGCTCTTATCACCCATTGGTATTATACTTTTTTCTATTATTGCTATTTCAATTTACTAAAGCTTAAGATTTTTGAAGGCAAGAAATACCACCTTCTTTGTTTACGACTCTATCCCTACTACTTAGTAAATTTAATACTGGAAATATAGTAGGCCCCTATTAATTTTTGATAAATATATTAATGCTTAATTAGGAAAGAAGCCAAGGTCAATATTTAGATTGTTACTAATAATGCTTTACAATTGTAAACATCTAAGAGATTCAAAGGGATTTTACCTATATCAGTTTAATTACCTCTGATAAGAACTTTTTCAGAAAAAAACAGCTCTTTTGTGCACATTTCGCTTATAAAGTATCTACAACTTGTAGAGTTTGTGTGACTTCTCTAAGTCAACCAACTTAGTTATAGGAGGAACCATGATCTTTCCAGCTTTTTTTCAGACTTTAAGATTGGTTTTGGTGTTATTACTCTTTTAAGAATTAGTCTTCTCTGTTTATAATGTTATGGTAACTAGCCCATTATATCATGACCACATAATTCTCATACCTTGAGGTCATGGACACTATTAACTGATGAATTTCCTTTGATACTAAAACAAAGGTTGACACATGAAGAAGTAAGGGAAGAATGAAATAGGTCAAGTATTGAGTGTGTTTGTTGAATATAACACAAACACAAACTCAAACACATACACACACAAACACATACCCTACATATGTACATACAGGCTGCATCATTAGTATTTTAAAGAGAACATGTCACTAGATAATAATTCATTACCAGCTATTCTGCAATCGATTCTGGTGAAAACCCACTGAGAACCCTTGCATTTTCATCATCCTAAAGTCTAATTTTTTTCTTTTCATTTCAATTTATCACTTCTTATCTCACACTGAAAAAGCTTTTCTATTTGTATGATTCAAGAACTAATCTCCTAACCTCCTATTCTTGTCCATCAAATTTATCTGAACTAATTAGCATGAAAAAAATATGTGATCATCTAAGGAGATTTTTGTTTCCTGCCTTTACTAGAAAACAAAGACTATGGTGGTTGGATTACTTCAGTGAATGGCAATAGGTAACCCCTCTTTCTAAAGCTGCTTAAATGCCCAAGGTTGTTTCAGCTATTCACCAAATATTTATATCATGCGTGTTAACCAGTGACAGTACAAAACAACAAAAGAATAACTGAATTTCTCATTCAACTCAGCTCTATTATATACAACGCAGAGATGTGCTCTTCACACTAAAACAGACAATGAATACACATCGTATGACACACAAGGCTTAAAAATAGAGATGTGTGGGCAGCTACGTATCTGCTGTGACAGAGATGTGATCTACTAATTATCTGCAACACGCTTTGGGTCCCCTGACTGCTACCCCAGTCTTTTTACAATTCACCAGAGGGTAATTTTGGCAGGTTGTCAGCAGGCAAACAGGGAAATGAGTTGGAAAACATTAATAAAGGTTGAAAACAACAGCTTTTCATGCTTTGAGCTCATCATTCAAGTATAACAAAAATTTTAAGATGAGGAACAGGGACAGTAAGGCTGAGAATACAAGAAAGCAGAAAGCAAACACTTAAATGACTGTAAAGTTATATTTGTGAACCTCTTCTCAAATATATCTGTTATATTTTTTTTCTTGAAGTTGTCTTATTTTTGTTTTCTCTTCCAGAAATTGAACCAATGAAGTGGCACACTCCATAATAGTGAAACAGTTCCGTTTCCATTCTAAATACAGCAAAATCTTTGTCCATTTTAACATAAAAATAACAACATACTATTAAGTTTACGACAAGAACTAAATTGTGATAACTATAAAGATACACAGAAAAACAGAACCAGAGCATAACATAGAAAATAGCTTTTCTATGATTAACAAGAATAATTCCAGTAACAAGATAGAATTCTTAATGTTACTTGGTTTCCTTCATTTACTAATGTCTATTTCCAGAATTAGTACAGCATTTATATGCAAACTATGTGAACACTGTGTTCCATATATTTAAACTATATATTAACTCCATGGAACACCAACTTTAAGGAGTTATGAAAGTTAAATGCAATGAAGGCTATGTGGTATTCTCAGCTTGAAAGTGTATGCCACTCACGCTGTAATAGAAAGAACAGGACAGGGTAAAATAATAAAGTTTCAACTTTTATCTTTCCTATTTACCAACCATGTGACTTTGGGTGTTTTAACTTTTAGGAACTTCAATTTAGTTGTCTGTAAAATAGGACATACAATGTCTTCCTTAGAAAGTTGTCACCTGAAGTAAATATAGATATGCCGGTGCTGAGCACAACCAAAGCGCTCACTTCATAGTGTGTTTAGTAGAATTTAGGTGTAAATATAAAAATTAAAAATTAAAAGAATATTGTATAAGGGATATAGTAATTTATAATGCAGTATTAAAATATGCAATTCATTGAAATGAGACTTTTATTCTCTATGGTAAAATGAAAAATTGATTTTAATGCACTTATGGAGTCATAAAGTTAATTTAATAGAAATATGTAAAAAATAATATAACAAATGCCTTTTTAACCCTGTTACATGTAGTTCAAATAGAATTTTCTATAAAACATTAACTTGACCCTTTCTATGTAGCCCATCACTAATCTTGTTTCCTTCCTCATTCTAGTAATTAACCAGAACTGAATACTTCCTTTCTACTTTTAGTATTTTTACATATATGTGCTTTCACAAAAGGTAAATTTTTTCAAGTATAATTCTAAGACCTACTTATTTATGGTGTCCAACATTCTACCCTTGTGATCTTTATATATACACAGAGATCTAGTTCATTTTTTAAAAAACTAAAACAGCATTCTGTTACATATATATATAGTATATTTAGTTATATATATATATTAGTTATATATATATATATATATATATATTAGTTATATATATATACCGGAATATTCTGTCCATTTTTATCACAAGTTTCGGCACCTAAGCACATGTTTATTTGGTGCATGTGTGCCTCTCTATTTTTATCACTTAATGTATACATACTGACGTAGCAAATTAACTAAAATAAAGTTGATTCACGTCAGCCTTATGTGTGAAGCGATAGTGTACCCATGGCTACTGATAAAGTTCATTTACACCACTGTATTTTGGGGACTCATCAAAATATTGCAGAACTAGGCTGGGAAATTCTGTCGCATCCACCATATTCCCCAGACTTAGCACCCTCCGACTATCACTTGTTTTTGTGTTTACAAAATTTTTTGAAGGGCAAAAAATTCAAAAATGAAGATATCAAACAAGCACTGGTTCAATTTTTCACATCAAAAGATAAAACATTTTTCAAAAATGGGATATACAAATTGCTCTCACGCTGGCAAGAAATCATTAATAATAATGGCAATTATATTATTTAATAAAGTTTATTGACGGTAAGAAAAATTTGTATTTTGTTTTATTCCAAAAATGGACAGAACTTTCCAGTAGACCTTATAGTATATATAGTGTGTGTATGTATGTGTGTGTGTGTATATATATATATATATATATATATATATATATATAATATTATTTTTCTTTTCATGAATGCTTAAATTCCTTTAAATATTCTGTTTTAAACAATGCGGTTAGTGATGATCCTTATACATATCTCTTTGGACACACGTATAAGAACATTATCAAGCTATGTACTCAGCAGTGCAATTTCTGAGGTGTCTTCAAATTTTAAATGAATAGATATCTTAGAGGTCTTCTGACACTTTGAATTCATTTTTCTGAGGCACAATTAAACCAATAAGTGGGAAGGTTAAAAGTAGATTTCCAGCCTTCTGGATTTTGTTTCTGTGCTCTTGACATTGTATCACTAATATTCATCTATCTATGTCTTTTTATTTGCTACAGAGGTACATTTATTCTCAATGTGACCCATGAAAGTACCCCCCTTATATCTAGCTGAATGATACCATAATGTCATTAACTAAGCATTTGCATGAGGTTGCCAGGCCTATGTCCTTCAGTTGTGTTCAATACTCTGTGGTCACTGTACAACTCACATAACTTTCATTTCTCCACCTCCTCCTTAGACTTTCTCTGGCCCAACAAGCTTCCCACTTAACATCTCTAGCTGGCTTTCTCACAGGCATATCAGGGTTAGTGTGTCCAGCATTAAACTCTCATTTTCTTCTACCCTCTCTGCTCTCCCCCATCCTTTTCTACTTTAATAAATAACATCTCAAGAAGAAACACCCAATAGCTCAAGACAAAAGCCTGAGAGTAATTATTCGTGACACATGTTCTCTAATTCCCATTATGAAACATTTTCTCAAGTCATATATAGTCTGTTACCACAAGCTTATTCCAGGTCTGAATGCCTGGCCTGATGCTATAGTTTTCTAGTTATGTTTTCCAGTTGCCTACCATTCTCTGCATAGTAGTTAGAATTTATTTTTTAATGCAAAATGGAATATATCACCACTTGATTTAAGCTCACAAAAGCCTCTTATTGCTCTTAGAATAAGATTCAAATTCCCTACCAACCTCCATCTAGTCCCCTGTGTGCCATTCTTACCTTCATTGGCTGTGCTCCTGAGACACTGACCTTTTTTTCAGTTCCTTACTTATACCAGGTTCTTTCCTATTTCAGGGCCTTTGCACATACTCTCTCTTCATTCAGATCATTCACTCTTCCTACAACACTAATCGTAGCAGGCTCATTCTCATCCTTCAGCTATCAGACAAAATATAAGTTCCTCCAAGAGGTCTCCATCGCCTATGTACTTTCACTGTCACCAGTAAGTCTCCTTTGTAGCACTCTATTATATTGCTACGGCATAACAAAATATCCCAAACTGGTGGCTTACACAACAGAAATTTATTGCCCCACAGTACTACTGAAGGCTAGAAGTCTGAGATCAACCTGTCAGCAGGGTGGATCTTTCTGAGATCTGTGGAAGAATCTGGTCCATGCCTCTCTTCCAGCTTCTGGTGGTTTGCTAGCAATCTTTGTTATTTCTGGCTTACTAAAACATCACCTGATATCTGCCTTTATCTTCACATGGTGTTCTCCCTTTGCTTGTGTTGATACCCAAATTTCCCCTTTTAGAAGAACAGCAGTTATATTGAATTAGGGGCTCATCCTACTCCACTGTGCCCTCATCTTAAATTAGCTAATTACATCTTCAAAAACCTATTTCCAAATAAGATCACATTATGAGGTACTGTAGTTTAGGACATGAGCATATGTATTTGGGGAAGATATGATTCAATTTATGACAATCACTTTTTAAAATGTGTAAATAAATACATATTTGTTCATTTGTTTAATACAGTAGAGGTCTGTTTTTCCTTATTATTATTAAATTTATTTTTTTTACATCTATAACCCAATGTCCTTGAAAGGCTTATTTCCTGTTAGTTAATTTTTATTGTTTTTCTACACATGTAATTACATGATTTATTAAGTCTATTATTAACCTGAATTTTGTGATTTTGCTTTTGCTATGCCCAATTTTAGCATAATTTTACCCAATGCCATCCTAGGGCAAAGTTTTCAAAATGCAAACCATATGTCAAAATAAGACAAACATAAATCCAGTCTTGCTTTATAACATCCTAAATAATTCAAACCAAAATACATATGCTTTTAGAAAGGAGATGGAAGAATTACCATAGTTCACTTAGTAATTTTTCAACTGACTTTCAGTTTACTTTAGCTCTGAGGAATGAGGTCTAGGAATAATATAAAATGTATAAAATGTAACCCCACTATATTTTATGCTAGACAAGAAAACTTGACAGCACTCACCTATACAATTCAATATAGTACTGCCTTATAGTCTTTTATCTGTGGAAACATAGCCTTTCCTTCTTTTTATGTCTATTTCACTCTGTAACCAGAGCCCTGAATTCCATTAGAGCCTACTTTCCAAATAAAGTAAATCCTACATTTATTCTATTGTTCCTTAGTCTTCTTTCACTTGCCCTTTTCACCAGTTCCGTCTCCTATGCTGTCAAAAAAAACATGAGTCTCCCATTTTAAGGATGCTTGTTTTAAATCTCCAGCTCTATTATTGGATCTGGTCACTCAAGCCAACCTCCCTGATAGTCCCTTCAGGAGCTTTATATCACTCCTGTCACTTCTGCTGGATGAATTGCCCCAAAATGCCATTTTCATTATTCTACTTCCCTGATTTAAACCTATATTGGTACCATAGCACTTGTCAGATCAAGTTTAAGATTCTAAGTCTCCATTAATTAGCCTTAGCTTGCTCATCCTTTTTTTTTAACTTCCACTGTGATTTCTCAAACTGAAGCCATCTGCTTGATTCTCCCAACAACTCTTATCAGTTTCAACTCTCTTCTTTTTATTTATGTTGCTTTTCCAAGTGAGAAAGACCTGCCTATTTCTTTCTGAAAAATACCAGCTCTATCCGGTCATGAAGTTTCAGCTACAGGAAGTTTTCACGAAGTTGACTTTTCTAGTCTATACAGTTTTCTCTGTCTAAACTTCTACATCAATTTTTGTTAGGAAGCAACATGAGTTAAGATACATTTTTAGTTAGATGAGTGAACATTAAACTTTTGGTTCATCTGTGCTTTTTGGCATTCTTCAAAACTCCGTAAGTAGATAACTATCTTTGGCACCATTCACAATTAATCCTGAACTACACAGAATCAATTAAGGTAAATCTTTAAACAACAGTGAGTTTATATCATGTATAAACTACTTTTTTATACTTTTAATTGTTCTATACTCTTATTATTTTAATGCCTAAATACTTTCTACACACCAGCTTTTACATATAAATTAGGTATAAGTGCAAGATTTCATAAGAAATACACCGCTTCTGCAATAATCCTATTATAGCCCTTAGAAGAAAGCCTTTGAAAACACATGTCAGAGGAAATCAAAGAAATTGTAAAGCTATAGAGAGTCCATGGAAGAAATATTGAATTTTCTCTCATCCTGAATGAAGTTCCTCTGATAACTATTTTGATTTTGTACCTAGCTACTTTATTTTTTTAAGAATACATAACATTATTAAAGAATTATTATGCTCCTGCCTCACAATTCTTTAACTTCAATCTTACCTTATTATACTGACATGGGGAAAAGGGGAAGCAAAAATATAAAAAGCATATTAATAGACCATAGTGTTCATTTAGAATGCATTTCCTAAAAAAAGCCAAGACTGTTCTCGGCCATACAGAGAACATATTCATCTATAACAGGTGAAGTGGAAAGACATCAAAAGCAGGGCATGGATTCCACAATATTAATTTTATGTGATATATTTTAACAGCTATAAGTGTCAACTTTTATAAACTGATCGATTGCTCACGTCTGTTTCCTATACTAGATTATCACCACATCTCCAAAGTCAGTGACCACACCTACCTCATTCACTAGTGAATCCCACGTCCGGCCCCAGGCTGCCGACGCTGTAGTCACTAGCCACATGCGGCTACCACGCACTTGAAACGCAGCTAGTCCAAATTGATTAGCACTGTAAGTATAAAACACAGACTGATTTTTTAAGGCTTAGTAAAAAAACAAAACAAAAAAAAACCACTACAACTTCAAATTTTATGTCCAAATAACAATATTATACATATATTATGTTAAATAAAATTCACAAGAACGAAATTTACCTATGAAACGACAAAATTTTAAGTTACAAAGCAGGTGTCATGACACGGGCCTGAGCCTGCACAGACTCAGAAAACCTGGGCTAGCTTAAGGTGGCAGCGGGGTTTGGTGGCTGCAGGGGTCATAGAGGGGCCGGTCCTCCGACCAAAGTACTATAAAGTGCCTGGTTCTGAAGCGGCTGCGGGGTTGGTGGACATGAAAACTCAGTAGTGCCGACCTACCAAGAACTACCTGAGCCACTCACAGCCCTAGATTAGAACCTGGCATAATGAGAATTGGATTTGAGAGACTGGCTGTTCGACAACAGATTGAATTGTTCAGTATGAAACGATAAGAACTCCAGCCCCTTCCTAGAGTCAGAAAATTGACATTACTGCGTGACGAGACTCAACAACTCTATGGCCCAGATAAAGCATCAAGTAGTTCGAACTGAGAATCTAGAAGGAATGCCACAGCGTGGATGCAATGCCTTGGGAAGTATAATATAATCTAGTTTATGTGACTGAACGTGCACAGAAAGCTCCAGAAGTTACGGAAACATATTCAAGATTTAAACTAGCAAAGAACATATAACTCAAAGACATATCTAAATAACGAGAAATAGAATCAAATTGGGTCATAGAAGATCAGGCACCATAACTATGAAGGACAACAGAATCTCACGGAAATCATCAGTGGTTAAGTTTTTAGAAACCATACAAAGTAGACTGATGTATTCTATTTGTACAATAGCAAAATAAAAAATTTCAACTTGGTGGTAAAAAATAAAATTGTACATGTGACTTGCATTCTGTTTCTATTGAACATTGCTAATCTAGATCATTCTAAATGCAATAAAAACCCGCATATAAATAAGTGAACAAGCTCCAAAATATGTTAAAAATACATGGGCTTTTATGCAATTATTTATTGTTACTTATATTATTTAAAAGTATATTGTTTAACTCTAGGAAATTTCTTGGAGAATTATTTTTTTCTCCTATGCTCAAAAAGGCTTTTTTTTTATAGCCCTACTAACATTCACATTATTTATACAATGCAGCACAAATAAATTTTAGTTTATTCGTGGACTGTCTACATGACACATAAAAACATACCTTTTAAAAGAAAATCAAAATTTCCATTATTTTCACATAAACCAAATGATATATTTCATACTTTATTTAAAACTACATTACCATTTCCTTTGAATTGACTGAACGTTTTGACATTGTAAATCTTTTTGATGCTATCTACTATCCTATTAACAAAACCTATTTTACCAATATTCTCTGAAAAAAAGGTATATGTCAGTATACCCCCAGCAAAAATATTCTGCCTCCACTCTGTTTTACAAATGGCTAGCTCCCTGATACACAAGTTCTGTTACCAAGAACCAGCCTATGCATTAAGTTAGTACTTACAGGCAAGACCAAAGCTCTCTTGAGTTAACTATAAGCATTTAATAGTGCTTGGGAACATCCAGTCGAAAGACAATTAAATTAAGAATTACACTTAGAGCATGTTTTTGGGAGCACCATGTTACCATCTGCTTCTCCTGTACCTGCAGCATCTGTGGTCTATAAAATTGAGATAGTAATTTCAATGACAAGAAATGATCCTGACACAATACAAAAACAAGATGAGCTTTCCAACAGCACAAGGAAATATAGAACTCTTAAGCAGCATTTATTTCTTCCAGGAAATTTTAGAGCCAGCCTATGAAATCCAGCCCAGCCCTCTTATTTTACAAATGACTCAACAGATGCCTTGAGAGGTTATGTGACTGTTCATCGTTCAGAGCGAGATTACTGTGATCCTCATCCAATTCTCTTCCCATTATAGCACACAATCCTTCCTTCGCTCTGAATTCATTTCATAAGACATATCCATATTGACTGACTGAACTGGATTTCAAACAGCCATCGAACTTTCTTAAACTTGGCATATAAGAGAAATAATCAGTAGGACAAAGCAAAATTGCTAAAATTCAATGAGAGTAGTGAAATAAATTATCACAGCTAGAGATATTAATGAAACACTTTTTGGCCCTGGCCGGTTGGCTCAGTGGTAGAGCGTCAGCCTGGCGTGCAGAAGTCCTGGGTTCGATTCCTGGCCAGAGCACACAGGAGAAGCACCCATCTGCTTCTCCACCCCTCCCCCTCTCCTTCCTCTCTGTCTCTTTCTTCCCCTCCTGCAGCCAGGGTTCCATTGGAGCAAAGATGGCCAGGGCACTGGAGATGGCTCAATGGCCTCTGCTTCAGGCGCTAGAGTGGCTCTGGTAGCAACAGAGCAACGCCCTGGATGGGAAGAGCATCGCCCCCTGGTGGGCGTGCCGGGTGGATCCCGGTCGGGCGCATGCAGGAGTCTGTCTGACTGCCTCCCCGTTTCCAGCTTCAGAAAAAAAATAAAAAAAAATAAAAAAAATTAAAAATATATATATATATATATAAATGAAACACTTTTTAAGTGTAACTGTGATATCATTTTAATTTTTTTACACTTCTGTGTTTGCATGTCTCCTTCTGTATTTGTGAATGTATTTGTCCTAATTACAAACTGAAATCATATAAAAGGAATCATCCTGAATCCTTACATTGTTTTCTCCTCTAAATGCCTTAGAATCATTATTTCTATCAATTGTTTGTCATATGGCTATTTTATATGATTTTTAGTAATTCAGACATTCACCTTTAAGTAGATCATGATGACAAGTGTTTTGAGAACAGCAATTATGCTTTATACATCATTAAGTTCTAATAGATTCTCATCAGAAGTCTAATACTCAGTGAATACTTTCTATATATTAGACAATCAATAGATGCACATTGATTGGCTGTTGTGGGTTGTTTCCCTTCACTGGGTTTTTGAGAAGGAAGTTAATATGTTCCAGATGTTGAAGGAAAGGCGTGTGTGTTGAAGGGATTAGTGATTGGCAATACTTATTATTTATTATGTGTTATAGGAATCCTTGACCAAATACAGAAGTGAAGGGGCAGGTTCCACAGCTCTCCACACCTGGATTCTGTAATGGTTACACAAACTCTGGGGCCTCACATCTCTGCCCTATTTTTCGGGATTATAGGTCATTGCACTTTACAGACAACGTCATCTTTACCTTTATGGTATCCTTTGACCGTTGAAAAGGGGCTAATGCTTAGCCCATTTCCTTTTATTGCCACAGGGAAAAATATAAGCAAAGAGAGTCTGAATCATTTATACAGAGCTGCACCATAAGGCAATGAAAGAGGCAGGTGCAGGTCTCAGATGGTTGTCTAAGTCCAAATTCCACGCTCTATCTGCTAGATAATCCTGCCTTTCCTCTCAATAGAATATTTCCCTAGATAGTTCCTGAAACATTTATAGCAGAAGCCTGCAGGATGACTGTTATAGAAGTTTGTGGAAAACTTCCAGGCATCTAAAAATGTAAGAATCAGCCACGTTTCACTTTGGATATTCACATTTGAGAAGTGATGTGTTGTTGTTTTTTCCTCCCCTCAAATATTCAAAAGTTTGATCTTAGGCAAAAGTTTTACTATTCCTCCCTAAACCAGAGGAATGAAAACAGCCATAAATTTTCATCAGTTTGCTGTAGGCAGAAATTTGCCAGTTTGCAGAAAAATGGCTTAAAAATCAAGCTGAGATGAAATACGTGAACTTCTGGTGTGAACCTATGAAAGTAATACTTTTCTTTATCAGCTGATATGAAAATTTGCTCAACCTAACATTACTTTGGTATAAAAATGACTTTTCTGTCTATAACATCACAAAACTGTTTTGATTGTTCAGAACATGCTCCTAAAAGGATTCTCCTCCCCTTAATTTTAACATATGCCATCATTTTCTTTTTATTCTTTATTCCCATATGTAACAGATATTTGCTGTAACTAACTGCCTTTAACCTCCACTCTTGTGGGAAGAGTAGAAAATGAGCTAAAACTGGAGAACTTTTTTTTTTCTCGGGGAATCAAAAATCTACCAAGGCCAAACACTTGCCTCTTTCCTCGCTGGAAACTCTGACCACATTGAACGCAGTCGAGCCCTCAGACGGTTTCGCCCTAAAACCTACAGATGGAGTTTGCATTTCCCTGAATCATCATGTAACAACAACAGAGTACTGTTTAGGCCAGTTGGATCTCAGCTACAATCTCTATAGGCAAAACGTTTAAGCAGTGATATGCTTTCCCCACTAATGGGACCAGAAGAACTCACTTGATGACACTTCATCCTACTATTTCTTCATCACATCCAATTGGTGAGTCAGTTTTACCTTTATGATCTGCATCTACTCAAACCTATTTCTCAAAGACATTTTTCATTTCAGACCAACAAATACTTCTGGAGGAATTACTCACTTGAAAGCTGCTATTATAGATGCTGTAAAATATTTATACTGATAATGACATTAGTAATATAAGCATAAATTTATAAATCCATCCAATCACAGGTATCAATTTGTTCAATAAATTATTTAGCATAAGATATGTGCTTCCTGTCTGACAGACTTTGAAGCATGTGATAATACTTTCACTAGTATTCTCCTGCAAATAATTTTGTGAGCTTCCTTAGTTATCAGAATTTGAAGTCAATAAAAAGAGTAAACAGTTGGACATGTCAGAATATTGAAGCAAGTGGAGGTTTTGACTTCCATTACTTTTTACTTCCTACATATCTCTATTTCACTTTTTTTTAAAATTTTAATGGTGTGACATTGATCAACCAGGGAACATATTGTAAGTTCAGAGAAAACATCTCCGGGTTATTTTGACATTTGATTATGTTGCATACCCATTACCCAAAGTTAGATTATTTTCCGTCACCTTCTAACTGGTTTTCTTTGTGCCCCTCACCCCCACCCCTTCCCTCTCTGTCCCCCCTACCCCCCATAACCACCACACTCTTGTCCATGTCCCAGAGTCTCATTTTTTTTAATTTTTTTTTTTACAGAGATAGAGAGAGTCAGAGAGAGGGATAGATAGGGACAGACAGATGGGAACAGAGGAGAGATGAGAAGCATGAATTATCAGTTTTTCATTGTGACACCTTAGTTGTTCATTGATTGCTTTCTCATATGTGCCTTGACCATGGGCCTTCAGCAGACCAAGTAACCCCTTGCTCGAGCCAGTGACATTGAGTCCAAGCTGGTGAGCTTTTTCTCAAATCAGATGAGCCCACGCTCAAGCTGGCGACCTCTGGGTCTCGAACCTGGGTCCTCCACATCCCAGTCCGACGCTCTATGCACTGCACCACCGCCTGGTCAGGCCAGAGTCTCATTTTTATGTCCTACCTATGTATGTAATCATATAGTTCTTAGTTTATTTCACTTTTTTTTAAGTGAGAGGAGAGGAGATAGTGAGACAGACTCAAGATATATGTCTTGACTGGGATCCAACCCAGCAATTCTGCCTGGGGCCAATGCTTGAATCAATTGAACTATTTTTAGTGTCTGAGGCCAGATGCTCATACCAACCAATGCTATCCTCAGTGCCCAAGCCAATGCTCAAATCATTCAAGCCACTGGCTGCAGGGAGGGGAAGAGAGAGAGAAGAGAGAGAAAGAGGGCGAGAGGAGCAGAGGGTTACTTCTTGTGTGTACCCTACCAGGGTTTGAACCTAGAACAGCTGCACTCCAGGCTGACACTCTATCCACTGAGTCAGTTAGCCATGGCTACTTCATGTTCTAACATAGATCCTTGTTCAGCTGTACTTTACTGTGAGGAGGTCATGTGTTTTAAGTTCTTTTTTAGTAGCTGTGGAAAAATTGTACATATGTACATTATCTTATTGTCTAAATGTTCCTGTTTATATTAAGTAAAAAAAAAGAATTGAAAGGTTGCTGGATGGATAAAGAGCACATGTTATTATTATTAGTGACTGAAGGAAAGTCAATTGATGTATTCTAGAAACAAGAAATATACATGGCCTTCTTAGTATTACAAAGCAGTCTAGATTTAGGATACAGCTTCCTTAAACTTCACAAATTAACTTCTGCTTTCATTCAACATCAGTATGTACTGAACATCCTCTTAGAAGTAGATGCAAAAGTTATCTCATTTATAACTTATTTGAGATGATCATTTCATATCTTTTTCTTTTTCTTACTTTTATTATTTCAAATCTTTCTATTTTTATCTGACTTTCTCCAATATATATAATACCTTATATACCTTATACATAAAGTACATTTTAAATGATTTTAGAGGGAGATTCATAGGGCATAAAGGACCTTTGTAACCAAAGTCAATTTTATCCTGAGTGAAATTCACATGTCTTTCTTTTTAAGTTATTTCAGAGAAGACAATAAACCTCATCAATACAGTACAATTGATTCCACTTGCCTGTTATTATTTTATAGAAATGGCCTTCTCCAAAGAAGTGATCAGATTGACCATAAAGAAACCCACATTGACATTAATACAGTGTGGAACAAACATAGGTTTACAGTTGTGAGTATGCAGAACACAGACTTTATTGTTATGTTGTTATTTATTAATTACTGTATTATTATCCTTAAGAAAAACTGTAAACCTACTCTGCTCCACCCTCTATTGGCATTAGTATAGTGGACAATAATTCAGTCTACTCTTTTTCAGTTGGATAGACACAGACTTAGAGAAGAGACAAATATTTTCTATTAATTGTATGACAAGTTAATTTCCTTTTAATTCTTAATGAAGAGAATGGATCATTATGAATGGAATTCCCATTATCAGTCATGTTCTTTACTGGTTCTCAATGCAACCTTTGCTAGATTTGAAGTGAGTACATATGAGTCAAATGTACTCCTTTGATTTGTTGAGTTGTGCCAACTTATGCTCTTCTCATAGGGATACGGACAGGATCATATATGAAACTGAAAAACCCATTTTTGGACTTTTAGCTTAAAGTCATTGGTAGAAGCCACCCTGAGTGAAATAGTCTCTATCTCATTTTCACAGGGTCCTACCTAGCTCATGCTTAACCTTCAATGGTGAAGGAAGTTGCCAATTATAAAACATATGCATATCCATTAGAAAGATAGAAATTAAGGAAGAGGGAACAGGCCCACTCTCTAAGAGTACTCTGAGCAGTAGAAGAAAAAATAAAGTAATAACCAAAGTGAACATGTCTCAATACCTTCCCATTTATTTTCACTTTATATATTTACAACCTACATTGTCTCAATGGTGATGCTGTGTTTATGAAGACTCCATTTTTCTGTCTAGATATAAGAAAGTTCCTTCATATTGTGAATAGATTTAGGGAGGATGTCATATTTCCATAAAGTAAAGATTTTTAACTCAGTGTAGGAGAATCATCTCACTAGCTAAAATTGTTTGTAAAGTAGCACAAATATGCATTTATGGTAGGAGAGGATTCATAGCTTTCATGAAATCCTCATTGGGTCTACAGAAACAACTACATTGAATAATACTGAGGATTACTGTTGTACTTTATGTGTGTGTTTTTTCCTGCTTCCTATTATATTTCCTTCACTGTTGTGGAATTTCTTTAGCCCTGTGACAGTACGTGCCATTGAACTTCTCAATCTGCAAGGCTAGTGAAATTTTAACTCTACCTTAAATCCAGATATTTGCTTTCAGAAGAATTTTCACCTCTGTTTCACTGAAAAGATGTCACGTGATAGGATCATTTCAATTTAAAAGTGCTTTTCCTCTAATAAAGGTAATTATCCCTTTTTCAGATGATAAATTCCTCATATTATCCAATATTTATTAATCTACCCAGGGCATCAATAACATTTCTTGAATTCTGAGGATCCCAGCTATCACACTTCCTGCATTCCCTCAAGCCTCCCAACTTTTTGCCTTAATGCAACTTCTTACTTCCTTGTTAAATTCTCCTTCTCCTTTCTTCTTTACCAATACATACTTCATAATTTATGTCAAATAAAATAACAAATAGAATGAATCCAACTCTAGTAATAGTGGAAGAAAGTACAATTAAGTCTCATATTATTTAGGGAAAGGTATTTCTCAACACTGAGAGAATAATCAGAAAAAAAGTTATTTTAATACTTTTTGAAACTTATATATTTAAAAGAGAGAAATTAAATTTAATGATAAAATTCAAACTAAGAAAAATATTGGTAACATATAAAGCAGATACAGTGCTAATAACCTCAATATAAAATTAGTTCTTATAAATCAATATCCCATGAAGATATGCCCATAAAATATCCCAAAAGAAATTGCATTAAAGCAATTAATTCAAGAAAAAGTACAAATATTTTTACATTGAACAAAAATAGTTTAAAAAACTATTAGTTTATAGGTAAAAAAAAAACACAATCTGTAGGTAATCAAAATGAAAAAAGAATGGGAAGTTAGTCAAATAACTTTGACACAGGTATAACAGAAAAAAAAACCATCCAATTTTAAAGTCATATTTTAAAAGGCATCCAAAGACCTGAAAAGTACTTATATTTTTATTTGAAAAAATGGACTATAAAAACACTATTTCATAGTGCCTGGGTTTTAGAACTGTATCCAAATATAAATCTGAAAATATAGAAATAAAAACTACATTTTTTACATTCTGGATTCTAGAAGATTGACTAATTTGCTCATATGTTTTATTATTCTATAATTTCTAGATTTTCAAGCAGAAGAGTTAGACTTGCATTAAACATTTTAAAAATCTGAAGAAATAAGTGTTATTTTAAAATATACTCCAACAAAAGAATTGGAAAAATTTATGATTAAAAACATTCTTTTTAAATAGGAGATTATGTTGTTTATTAACTTTTAATTCCACAGCTGGTGATAAAAAATATTAAGGTAAACTTTTGTGTTCTAAAGCCAATGTTCCTTAAAGATTTGTGTAAACCTAAAAGGCTTTTCTGCTCAAAGTAGTTTATCACTGTCAGCAGTTATTTAATTTTTAAAATTTTCTTTATTCGTCACAAATATTAGAGTCTTGGGAGGAAAATAGCATGTAACTTTAGAAGTTTGATTAACTTTTAAAAAGATAATCAGTTGTCTCTAATAAAATAAAAAAAATTTACTAATTTTATAAATTTTTAAATAAAGATAAAAATAGAAAATAAATGGGAAGAAGTTCAGAAACTAAAAAATTGATGCACATTTCATTAATCATATTATAAAAATTTAAGTATTATATTTTCTCCTTTTGTTACCTAGGACCTCAAATAGTTAATAACTCTCAATTAATGCAGTTTCCTAAACTCTGTAGATATGCTGAATATTTTCTGATCAGAAAGTACTCTTTAAAAAATGACTGAGCCTGACCAGGAGGTGGCGCAGTGGATAGAGCATCAGACTGGGATGCGGAAGGACCCACGTTCAAGACCCCGAGGTCGCCAGCTTGAGTGCAGACTCATCTGGTTTGAGCAAAGCTCACCAGCTTGGACCCAAGGTCGCTGGCTCAAGCAAGGGGTTATTCAGTCTGCTGAAGGCCCACAGTCAAAGCACATATGAGAAAGCAATCAATGAACAACTAAGGTGTTGCAACATGCAATGAAAAACTAATGATTGATGCTTCTCATTTCTCTCCATTTCTGTCTGTCTGTCCCTGCTTATCCCTCTCTCTGACTCACTCTCTGTCTCTGTAAAAAATAAATAAATAAATAAATAAATAACTGAGTCTCCTTTAAAAATAAATTGTCAATTTTTAAAATTAAAAGAAAAGTATTCCTAGCCTGAAAAAAAAAGCTGTGCCTGGCACTCTTAATAGACTGGATAGATATATAGATAGGTAGGTAGGTAAACAGACAGACAGACAGATAGGATATACATTCATTTATACATATATATGTATATATGTTCTTCTGCACATTCTCCACCAAAAACAAACAAACAAATAAATAATTTTAGAAAACAGAAAAATAGGTTGAAGGTAACCTAAAAGATAATATGTTTTTCCTTACCAAAATAAATAAATAAATAAATAAACGGATTGATCTAGCAACAAGACACAGATGTTCATTTGTGTGAGCTTCTAAAAGTTTAGATGATACAAGAGCTATGGTTTCCCCAGATGCCTGACATTGCAAGAACTTGGTCATTTTCCACACTTTCGAGAATCTATGCTTTCAGAAACCTGCTGAAATTACTTGAGAGGTAGGAGCAAAATGATTGGCATGGCTTGAGGAAGAATGTTCGAGAATCACTGGCACTGTGCCCTTCTGCAGAAACACTTAGAATGTGGTCTCACTCAAACACCAAAGAAGGGCAATACAGAATGAGCATTTGGGAAAAGAGCAAATCATAGTAGCAATTATTCCCTTAGAGAGAAAGGAATTTAAAGAAGTAGTCTCACAATGAACATGATATGTATTCTTTCCATTACTAAATGATAACCATCCCTAAAAAAACCACCACAGAAGCACATGGCTTGAAAAACAAAGTAACAGAGGAAAGAAGTATGGATTACAACAAAACAAAAAACAAATAATAGAAAAACAAAAGAGAAGAACTAAACAAGGTATAAAATTATCAGAAAGCAATATATAAAATGGCAACAGGAAATCAACAAGTGTCAATAATTATACTAAATGTAAATGGATTGGACTCACCAATAAAAAGACACAGAGTATCAGAATGGATTAAAAAAGAAAATCCAACCCTATGCTGCCTACAAGAAACACATCTAAGCTACAAAGATAAAAACAAATTCAAAGTGAAAGGTTGGAAAACAATACTCTAACAAGCAAATAACATAAAAAAGCAGGTGTAACGATACTCATATCTAACAATGCTGTCTACAAGACAGCAAAGGTAATCAGAGACAAAAGTGGTCATTACATAATAATAAAGGGGACATTGAATCAACAAGACATAATACTTCTTAATATATATGCACCAAACCAAGGAGCACCAAAATATATAAGACAGATACTAACTGACCTAAAAACAAAAACCGACAAAAATACAATCATACTTGGAGACTCAATACACCGCTACCGGCTCTAGATCAGATCATTCATCCAAACAAAACATCTATAAAGAAATATTGGCCTTAAACAAAACACTAGAACAATTGGATATGATAGACATCTACAGGACATTTCATCCCAAACTGCCAGAGTATACATTTTTCTCTAGTGTACATGGTATATTCTCAAGAACTGAGCATATGTTGGGCCACAAAATAACATCAACAAATTCAGAAAGATTGAAATTATACTGAACATATTATCTTATCATAAAGTCTTGAAACTAGAATTCAACAGCAAAAAAGAGGAAAACAAACCCACAAAAATGTGGAAACTAAATAACATACTTTTAAAAAATGAGTGGTTCAAAGAAGAAATAAAAGTAGAGATCAGAAGATACATACAGACAAACAAAAATAACAATATGATAGCAAAATCTCTGGGATGCAGCAAAAGCAGTAATAAGAGGGAAGTTCATATCACTACAGGCCTATATGAACAAACAAGACAGAGCCCAAGTAAACCACTTAACTTCACATCTCAAGAAACTAGAAAAAGAAGAACAAAAGCAACCCAAAACCAGCAGAAGAAAGGAAATAATCAAAATCAGAGCAGAAATAAATGAAATAGAGAATAGAAAAAGAATAGAAAAAAGTAATAGAACAAGAAGTTGGTTCTTTGAAAAGATCAACAAAATTGACAAACCCTTGGCAAGACTCACCAGGAAAAAAGAGAAAGGACTCATATAAACAAAATCCAAAATGAAAGAGGAGAAATCACCACAGATATCATAGATATACAAAGAATTATCGTAGAATACTATAAAAACTATATGCCACAAAATTTAACAATCTAGAAAAAATGAATAAATTCCTAGAACAATACAATCTTTCTAGACTGAGTCATGAAGAAGCAGAAAGCCTAAACAGACCCATAAGCAGGAAGGAAATAGAAACAACTATCAAAAACCTCCCCCAAAATAAAAATCCAGGGCCAGACAGCTATACTAGTGAATTCTATCAAACATTCAAAAAAGACTTGGTTCCTATTCTACTCAAAGTCTTCCAAAAAATTAAAGAAGAAGCAATACTGCCAAACACATTTTATGAGGCCAATGTAACCCCCATACTGAAACCTGGCAAGGACAAAACAAAAAAAGAAAACTACAGACCAATATCTTTAATGAATACAGATGCTAAAATACTAAACAAAATACTAGCAAATCGAATAAAACAACATATTAAAAAAATAATTCATCATGATCAAGTGGGATTCATCCCAAAATCACAAGGATGGTTCAACATAAATAAAATGGTTAATGTAATACACCATATCAACAAAACAAAGAACAAAAACCATATGATCCTATCAATAAATGCAGAAAAGGCATTTGATAAAATACAACACCATTTTATGTTTAAAACACTCAACAAAATGGGTATAGAAGGAAAATATCTCAACATAATAAAGGCCATTTCTGATAAGCCTCAGCTGACATCATATTAAATGGCATAAAACTGAGGACTTTTTCCCTAAACTCAGGAAAAAGACAAGGTTGTGCACTCTCTCCACTCTTATTCAACATAGTGCTGGAAGTTCTAGCCAGAGCAATCAGACAAGAAAAAGAAATAAAAGGCATTCATATTGAGAAAGAAGAAGTAAAGGTTTCACTTTTGTCAGATGATATGATCCAATACATCGAAAACCCCAAAGACTCTACAAAAAGACTACTAGAAGCAATAAACCAATACAGTAAGGTCGCAGGATACAAAATTAATATACAAAAGTCCATTGCCTTTCTATATGCCAACAATGAAACATCAGAAAATGAACTCAAAAAAATAATCCCCTTCATGGTTGCAGCAAAAAATAAAATACCTAGGAATAAACATAACAAAGAATGTAAAGGACCTATATAATGAAAACTACAAAGCATTGTTAAGGGAATTTGAAAGATACAATGAAATGGAAAAATATTTCTTGTTCTTGGATAGGAAGAATAAATATAGTCAAAATGACTCTATTACCCAAAATGATATACAAATTTAATGCAATTCCTATCAAAATTTCAATGTTATTTTTTAAAGAAATGGAACAAAAAATCATCAGGTTTATATGGAACTATAAAAAACCCCTAATAGCCAAAGCAATACTAAGGAAAAATAACAAAGCGGGGGCATTACAATACCTGACTTCAAATTATATTATAGAGCTACGACAATCAAAACAGCATGGTACTGGCAAAAAATAGACACTCAGACCAATGAAACAGAATAGAGATCCCAGAAATAAAACCACATATATATGGTCAAATAATTTTTGATAAAGGGGCCAACAACACACAATAGAGAAAAGGAAGTCTCTTCAACAAATGGTGCTGGAAAAACTGGAAAGCCACATGCAAAAGAATGAAACTCGACTACAGTTTGTCCCCCTGTACTAAATTAATTCAAAATGGATCAAAGACCTAAATATAAGACCTGAAACAATAAATTATATAGAATAAAACATAGGTACTAAATTCATGGACCTTAGTTATAAAGAGCACTTTATGAATTTGACTCCAAAGGCAACGGAAGTGAAGGCAAAGATAAATGAATGGGGCCACATCAGACTAAGAAATTTTTGCACAGCAAGAGAAACTGACAACAAAACAAAAGACAACCAACTAAATGGGAAATGATATTTTCAAACAACAGCTCAGATAAGGGCCTAATATCCAAAATATACAAAGAACTCATAAAACTCAACAACAAACAAACAAAGACTCCAATAAAAAATGAGAAGAGGACATGAACAGGCACTTCTCCTAGGAAGAAATACAAATGGCAAACAGATATATGAAAAGATACTCATCTTCATTAGCTATTAGAGAAATGCAAATCAAAACTACAGTGAGATACCACCTCACACCTAATAGATTAGCTATTATCAACAAGACAGGTAATAACAAGTGTTGGAGAGGCTGTAGAGAAAAAGGAACCCTCATTCACTGTTGGTGGTAATGTAAAGTAGTACAACCACTATGGAAGAAAGTATGGTGGTTCCTCAAAAAATTAAAAATACAGTGTGTCTGTAAAGTCATGTGCACTTTTAACTAGTCACAGGAAAGCAATAAAAGATGATAGAAATGTGAAATTTGCACCAAATAAAAGGAAAACTCTCCCAGTTTCATACCTATTCAGTGAAGTTCGATGTGGGCTCACACACAGATTTTTTAGGGCTCCTTAGGTAGCTATCCCGTATAGCCTCTACAGACTGACTCATCACTGACTGATGGCCTCCCAGAACGGGGTTTCTCCACCAAACTGCCGGTTTCCTTCAACTACTTATCCCACCAAGTAATGTTACACCTATGTGGTGGCGCTTCGCTATAAACACACCGATATTCATGCTGCACTTTGGTCATGAATTTGGATTTAGCGAGCCACAGAACACACTGAACTTTCCTCTGTACCATCCACACCTTGACTGGCATGGCTGTGGGCTGCTCCGCTGTATACACGGTGTTACATCATCATCTGTGCATGCACACATGCTGCCACATCATCCTGCAGAAACTAGGAGGGTTTTCCTTTTATTTGGTGATTTCACATTTCTATTGTCATTTGTTGCTTTCCTGTGACTGGTCAAAAGCACACCATGACTTTATGGACACACTGTAGAACTACCATATCACCCAGCAATCCCTCTACTGGGTATATACCTCCCATACTCAAAAACACTGGTACGTAAAGACACATGCAGCCCATGTTTATTGCAGCATTGTTCATAGTGGCCAAGACATGGAAACAACCAAAAAGCCCTTTAATAGATGATTAGATAAAGAAAAATGTGGTACATATATTACCATAGTATACTATGGAATACTACTCAGCCATAAGAAATGATGACATCGGATCATTTACAACAACATGAATGGACTTTGATAACATTATACTGAGTGAAATAAGTAAATCAGAAAAAACTAAGATCTATATGATTCCATACAGAGGTGGGACATAAAAATGAGATTCAGGGATATGGACAAGAGTATGGTGGTTACCAGGATGTGGGGAGCACAGGGAGGGAGGACAGAGAGGAGGTGGGGGGGAAGGGAGGGGCACAAAGAAAACCAGATAGAAGGTGAAGAAAGACAATTTGACTTTGGGTGAGGGGTATGCAACATAATCAATGTCAAAATTACCTGGAGATGTTTTCTCTGAACCTATGTACCCTGATTGATCTATGTCACCCCATTAAAATTAATAATAATAAAAAAGAAGTAGTCTCATTACTCAAAAATATCCATAATAGTCATTAATGCTAAGAAATCCTAAGGAAATTAAGAAAAATTTAAATATTTCCCAAAGAAATACATAATATTAGTGATAGGAAAACATTTATACTTCTTCACTCTTTTAAAGAATCCTGTTAGTGAAAGACATCAATATTTGTTTAAAAATAGGATTAAATACTGTCTGAGGAGAGCGTCCAAGTGGTGTGGAAAATGGGGTTGAAAAAATATTTCAAAACGAAAATAAATAAATTTAAAATAGAATAAAAGCCATATTTGGCAGCAGCACATTTGAAATCTATCCAGAATGTACTTTTTTTCTCAATGGAACAGAGTTTGTCCTTTCTCTAATTTTAGAAAGGCATACAAACATTGTTGTATGCATGTTTTTGTGTCAAAGCAAACAAAAAGTGTAACTTCTATAGATATTCCTTCCTCTTTTCTAACCCATCATTTTTTCCAATCAGAGATAGGCATGAACACAATTAGGAAAGACCTAGATCATGACGACAGCTGTATTTGAAGTGGGTTTTTTTTGAGACATAGCAGGAAAAAGCCTTTGTCAGTTGTCATTTTTAAAATATGCATATGATATTTAACCGTGAAACTGTCCAGTTTTTAATATTATTATTGTGTTAGTTGTCTGCAACTTGCTTTCCTGTGCTCAGAAACATGTCTTTAGAAACTTTCCCATCTTAGGTACATAAAACTTTTAACTATGTAGAAGGTCTATTATGTAATACTAGATGACTTAATTGAGCACTTACACTCTAGGCACTTTTGATGTTCTTTTGTAAGGTTACCTTTAATTCACACAAATAAATTAGATACTCTTTTTATCATTTTCATTTTACAAATGAGAAAATAAAATCACAGAAAAATTGGGCTACTTCCCCAAGGTCACACTATACAGAAATGGCAGAGATGGGTTGTAAATCCAGATTACCTGATTCTTTTCTATGATATTTCCCAACATCCTTTAAAAATATCTAAGATTTTTTTTAAAATATTCCCTCATTAATGGACAATTAGCTTATTACAAGCCCTATTTATTTTTTACATAGTAAACAAACATTGCTGCCGCAATCTTCCTTGTCTCATTTTCCTTATGTTTGCAAATGAGCACCCTCTAGAGTATGCACTTAGAATTGTAGTTCCTAGTGGAACATGAATCATGACGCATCTTCAGTACTTAGCATAAATTAGAGTCTTAGTCTCAGCTGTAGACTGAGAGACCTAGATTCAAATCTGTTTTCTTGAGATTTTGGGGGGAAAAGTCTCTCTAAACCTTTTACCCATAAATGAAATGAAAATATTAACATTTGCTTTCTCAAAATGTTTTTAGAGTTTAAATGAGTTAGTGCTTGCAAAAGAGCTTTAGCCAGTGCCTAGTACAAAGTGAGTATTCTTGATCATTATTATTAACTTCAGTGGGAAGCCTTCTCTGAATTAAAAGTCAATGTTCATTTTTATCTGACAGTGCCTTATGTCTATGTTATTTATTCCTATTATATTGTAAGCAATCACTTACTACTTACTTTTCCTGCCCCTCTCCCAATCTCCCTCTGTATTTTAAGCTTACTGAAAGAAAGGAATATAGGCTTAATATGTATCTGCAAAGATGTCTGGAAGGTCCCTAATACCATTCAGATTTAATGAATGAACAACTACTGGAGGTGCAGAAAACAGGTTCCCAGTGGGCTCTTTCTAATTCTTCTCCATCTTAATCATGCTGCTTTTTTCACATCTCTTCTATCCAAACACCATCAGATTCCCTGTGTCATGTTATTATGTGTGGCAAGGTGTGTTAAATAACAAAGAAAAACCGAAGAGAAGATAACCAATTGTGAAAGGCTGAAATCTTTCTGAAATATATAATTGAGCCAAATCAAAACAGCCAAAAAAAAGTTGACACTTTGTGTTCCAATCTGATCAAGATGACAACCACACAGTCTCCTGCAGGCCACAAAATAAAAATATGGTTCCAGCTCTCTCATTTCCTTGTGAACATTGATCAAAGTAAGCGGCGTGTGAGAAATTTCCATTCCATTCTGTGCTGAATAGACCCAGCATGAAGTTGTGCGGTTTGTTTTATTCTGTTTGCCTCGAGGAAAAGTCGTTATGCAGTTTTAATAATGCATTGAGACAGTTTAATGATGGATGGGTTTCTTGACACAATGACTAGAGGAAGCCAACCCTCTTCCGCCATAACAGAGATAAGAAGAAATGCCACCTAACTTATAATGAACATGCTAACATCACTTAGTTATTACTTTATCAAATGCTTTCAAATTTTGTTTCATTAATTCTGTAATCTTTTTTCCTCATCCTTCTTTCCTGTTTCTCTCTTTTTTCATCCATACTTCATTTATTCATTATACCTATATGCACCCAAAACTGACTCCAACCTCTCTCTATATTTGGAAATTCTGCTTTCATTTGAACAGGAATTTCAGATTCATTCTTCTTAAGGTCAAAGAAAAAAAAGTATCTGCAGCTGAATTTGTATGCTTGCCAAAGTATAAAAGTGAAATGAAATGTGGAGAAAGTATCCAAAATGAGGATGAAAAGAAATGCATGAGTGTGAGGAATAGGAAAAGCTCTAGGTTTCATCTGTCTAATCAGTGTAACTTCTCCCCTTCAGCACCGTTTCATCGCTGTGTGTGTGTACATTGCATAATTTGTTATAAGGAGACTGTGAGAGAATTTAAAGGATGCAGTAGAGATTCGGGGGCTGAGTTCAGTTCTGACATTCTTTTCCAGTACTGGACAGTAGAGTTACAGGAGCTGGAAAGAGCAGTCCCCAGAGCGGGATATTAGTGTGTAGAGAGACAAGACAAAGGAACAGGAGGCAGAGCCTTGTCCGTGACCAGATGCAAAGTTGGAAAGTATTTGGCAGCTCTGGCAGCTTGTGCTAAAAGAGCAATGCTGTAAGGCAGAGGCAGATGTCCAAATGGCTGAGTCAGACCCAATATTCCCACTGTGTGCCCAGAACACCCATTAAGGGTTGGTACACAGCAGCCTTGGTCCTGGGCCCACTGTGCGATGCTCCAACTCTACTCCCAAAGAGCACTGAGATTATGTCTGACTCCTCTCCTACTAACCACTATGCTAATGAATTGTTTCTGTAACTGTCATATAAGATTTCAAAAAAGAGAAATATTAAAGTTGCATATTCAATATCATAAAAGAAAAAAAAACTCCTTGTGTCATACATCAAAGTTCCAAAACAAAAGTATGATTAATCGGAGCTCTTGTGGAAAATGAGTGTATAATGAAGCTCTTACATTAAGACGATGTCTCAGTCCTTCAGAATTAGTAAAACTTCAGCTGTAAGAAATGCCACTGTCTTGGTTCTATCAAGATGCTCTTCTCATATAAGGTTCCTGGTATATTTGCATCATTGTGTAGTCATTAGCCCTGGCCAACACAATCCATAACATGCTGAGATTTTCCTTATCTTCCTGCTGCTAAATATAGAAGTCTTAGTATGTGTGGCAGCCTTTGTTCAGTTTGCAGACCTCCTGTAGCATCTGCATTCATTATAAACCTCTGTGGCTCTAAGTATGGTTACTCCTAATTTGACAATCTGAAAGCCAAACATATGATGGTTCATTAATTTGTGATCGGTGTTGTGCAAATGCTCTCAGTAACTTATTACTTGGACAGGGCTGCTTTCTGAGTTGCATTCCAAATACCCAGAAGTTATTGAGTATACTTAGTTCTTTGATAGTGCTCTAAAATAGCTTCCCTAACTGACACTACACATCTCGAGGTCAATGAGGTATGGTTTACTAAAAAATTTATTCACCCACCTAGTCATGCACAGATCACTTATTGATCACACACTTGTGGTGAGACACTGTGAAAGGCCTGGGGCTATGAAGACACCGCTTATTTACATTACCACCTAGTGGAGATACAAACACATAAACAGCATGTACCAAATGGGATAAATACTGTAAAATGATTACAGCAGAACAAAAGTGGAGTGACCAACTACTTAGGGAGAAGGAATTGTCACTTGTACAGCCCAAGAATTACTGGAGTACCATTAAAAGAATATTAGATACAGCTAAAATGTATGTCATTAAACTAAAACTCTAAATACATTGAACAGTGGACAAGGTAGGATATTCAGTGAGCTCTCCAGAATTTGCCCTTTTCCCTATCCAGCAGTGAAAAGTGCATTTATTGTTTGCAAAATGGTGATCTTAATTGAAAAAATAAAGATATTATTTTCCTAGTATTTCTTCTGGAAACTCCCATAGTCTTTTCACCATGGTGGTTTTCCTCCTTATCAGGATATATAATAGTTAAGTCAGTCCTCCCAGTGACTAGTTAATGACTGTGCTCACTTTAGAAGGAAATCAATGAAATATGGCCATTTTATATATTTTTACCTGCTAGAATTATATTTGAGATTAATTTCTTATATTCTCCTTGAAAGTTATTTTTTTAAAAAAGCATATTTTTAAATGATTTTATCAATATAAAATGTAAAATACCATACATTAAATATTCTCTGTGAAACACATCTTGGCACTACAGCCCCTCATCCTGAATCCTTCAAACCAAGTCGGGATGAAATTACAGCACGAGTATTAATTACTAATGCTTTTTATAAAAATGTTTTTGATGATTTTCATGTTCTTGGCTGCAAATTTCATTTTATGCTGTCTTTTTTGTTTTCAAAGTAAACATCAATAGACTTAAGTCATTCTTAGTTGTCAGATGTGAAAAGACCAGTAACAGAACACTTGTTAGCCGATTCATTGGATTCTTGAATTGAAGTTGATGTGATTATTTATAGCATATAATCTCAAAAAAGTATGAAATTCTCTTTCATACTCACATCTTAAAGAAGACTATGAAAATTGATCAGTTGAAATAGTTTATATTCTACTTATAAGAAATAAAGTCAATAAATAAATATTAGATAGGCTTATCCTAATTGCAGACATTTTAAAATCCTGTCTTAATAAGAGTTTTGATCTAACGATGATGGTATCCAATACTTGGTCATTAATTTAATAACAGAAGGCACACAAGAATTATTTGGCCTTTATTATTAAATGAAATTTTTGAAATTATTGAATAACTCATTATGCTTTACCCCAGGACAACTATTTTCTTGTCTAAATAAATAAATAAATAAATAAATAAATAAATAAATAAATAAAGCATGAACAAAAATACTGTTACATGAACAAAATGAACTGTTGCCTTTCAAAGGAAAAACACTTTAATTAAAATCACTTTTATAGCAATGAAAACTATTATGGCATAATGATAAGATAACGAACAAACCACAATGCACAGAAATGCTCAATTTTTTGCAAACCTCTTTCCTCTACTAAACAAGTTAATAAATACATTTATTTTTTTCTTAGTAATGAATAATAACAGACACTGCATAAAGCTAAAATGCCCACCGAAAATAAATGTTACCACTGAAATGTGCATGTGCGGTGTATGTTTTGTATATTTCCCAGTGAGATAATGCCATTGGCACTGGGGAGAACAGGGCTGACCTGTGAGTAATCAAATTAAAAACAAAACAAAACAAAAAATCCCACAAAGAAATAAACCTTATTAGTCAAAAAGGCAGTAAGAGCAGCAGGGATTGGGTTGGGGGGCTCAGCAAAAGATCTGCTTTTTAATCTTACCTCTTACTGCCCCCAAGAAATATGTTGATTCTTGGTGCAATTAGTTCCCACAAAAAGTCTAAGGAGCCCTGACTATTTCTTTACTTTCCAGGGACTATTATAATAATATTTTTAATTATTACAAAGCTTCCTCCAAAATGCTTCGGGTGCTACATCAACAATCAAAACATCATCATTGTAAACAATAATAATTAAAAACACATAAAGTGCACAGCACAAAACAGAGGCAAAACACTGAACATAATGGCATGTTCAAGGAGAAGGATCCTCTCAGGCATGCTCCTTGCAATGTGATATCTCACAGCCATTTTTCTGAAGTTCAAAACCAGAAGTTTAAAAAGCATTATCCATTTATTAACTTAAGGTTGCTCTATGGAACATTGTTCTCATATTTGGGAGAATTATCTAGTATCCTTTGTCATCTTTAAAATCAGAACTAAAAAAAAAAAAAAATAGGAAAATGCCAACTAAATTAGGAAAGAACCTGCCAACTAAGTTTCTGATTGAAGAGAAAAGTCTTGTTGGATTTGAAAAATTCTATCCCCCTTTTTGTATTGCTCTGACTGTGATGATTAGCAAGTTGCTTAACCCAGTTATTGTTTTATTTCAGCATCTATGAATGAAAAGTGAAACTAATTCTGGAACTGGAGAAATTAAGTTTTACAGACTAAACATTCTGTTTATCTACCAAGTAATTCATATAAAACTCCCCACAAATGCAATGTTTTAGCCAGGGATACCAATTTTCTGGTTTGAAACACATACCTAGTTTTTTCTTATATTTTAGGAAACAAACATTCAGTGACACTTTTATAGGAATGTCAGATATATTGCTTCTTATTTAACAAAATAAACTTTCTATTGCAGTCTTTTCTACACACTATAAGGTGAGCATAGTAAACATATACAGCTTGATGAATTATCCCAAAGTGAACACCACCCCCATGTAATCACCACTCTGACGAATCAAGTGAACATTACTAGCATCACAAAAACTTTCCTGGCTGCTTAAGTTATAACATTACCACCAGAAAGGTAACCAGTAGGCTGTCTTCTAAGGCTATGACCTACATGAAAATAGATTTATTATTCATCTAGTCATTTATGACTCTTCTTTTGATCTACCTTCTGTTTGTGTAAAATTCATCCTTGATGCTGTGTTTAGTAGGAACGCTTCCATTGACATTACTGTGTATCACTGCTTTATGGAAATATGCCATTATTTATTTGGTCATCCCAGATTTTCAGCTGCTTTATGAACATTCCTGAACATGTCATTTGGTGCACACATGTTTTCATGGTAGGATTGCCGGGTCATTAACTCTGTGCATGTTCAGCTCTAGTAGGTATTTCCGTACAGTTTCCCAAAGTGGTTGGCCCACTTTACATGACCATCATCTGAATGTAAGAGTTCTAGTAGCTCAGTATGCTCACTGAGAATTTTCATTTTCACCTTTTTAAACTATTTACTTTGATTTTTAAATTAATTCATTCTGTTTCACTTTTAATATTACCTAATTTGGGTTTCAACTTGGATTTCTCTGATGACTAATGATATTGAGCAGCTTTGTATATGTATATTGGACATTTTCACAACTTTCTTTATGAAGTGCCTTTTCCATACTTCTGCTCATTATTTTTAAGTTGAGATGTCTGTATTTATCTTAATGACTTATAGAAGCTCCTGTCATCATCCTAACGTGAGTCCTTTTTCAGATATATGTATTGCCAACATCTTCCACTCTGGTTTATCTTTTCTCTTTCTTACTGTGACTTTTAATGAGTGGAATCAATTTTAATGAAGTCTACTTTAGAAGGCTTTTACTTTTACAACAAGGGGTTTTGGTCACCAACTTAAGAAACACTTTCAACTCGCAAATTATGGAGACATACTCTTTCATTCTCTTTTATTAACCTTTAGAAGATGTATAGTTTTACATTTACATTTAGGTCTACTGTCCACTGAGACATTTTTCATATTAATCATTTGAGATAGAGCTCAAAATTAACTCTATACACACACACACACACACACACACACACACACACACAGATATCCAATTGACCCAAGCCATTGAAAAGAACATCTTTTCCCTATGCACTGAAGGGGAACTTTATTACAATTCAAGTGACTATAACTGGGTATTGTATTGCTGTTTTATTGATCTACTCTTACTCCATTAAGTACTGAATAATTACTGAATTACCAGAACTATTAGGTCTACATATTTGTCAATGTAAGATTCCCAACTTTATTCTCAAGATTGTCACTTCTATTCTTGGTCTTTTTCCCCCCATGTTTAATTTAGATTCAGCTTATCAATTTCCACCACAAAATGATAAAATTTTTATTGTAATGCCATTATATGTATAGATCAATTAAGGTATATTTGCTATCATTACAATATTGGGTCTTCCAACTCATGAATATGGAATTTCTCTCCATTTGGTTAGTCTTCTTTAATTTATTTTATGCTTAGTAGTTTTGTTTATAAACAGTTTGCATATCTTGTGTTAGATTTACTCCTGACTACTAGATGTATTTTAAAGCTATTCTAAAATTTATCATTATGCAATTTTTACTTTCTAAATTTTGCTTGTAATTGCAAATAATTTTGCTGTTTATGTTAAAAGTGTATAGAAAAACATTGCTAAATTTACTAATGAATAGTACTAGTTTTTCTAAAATAATGACAATTTTTTTCCAATATTTTTCCTATATATTTATTTAATCCCATTGCACTCAACAAAATCTCCAAGAAAATGATGAATAGAAGTAATAATAGTTGCATTCTGATTTCATTTGGTCTCAAGGGGCAGCTTTCAACATTTAATCATTAAATAGAACATTTGCTATAGATTTTTAATGATATCTTTTATCAAACTGAGGAAACGTCCTTCTACTACAAGTTTGCTAAGAAACTTTTTCAAGATAAAGTGTTAGATCTTATCAAATACCTTGCCTACATCTATTATAATGATCATCTGATATTTTCCTCTTTACTTCTCTTTACACAGTATATTATACTGATTTTTAAATGATAATCTTATGTTGTAATGCCAGAATAAATATGACAATTTTATTTGCATTTTTGATAAGTTTTTCAAATATGAGAAAAATGATCATTATAGGATTCATAAGGCATTTTTTGAAAAATTTATCTTATTTTCAACAATTTTGATCATATTTTTATAAGGAATACTATGTTATCCACCAGAGATCACTGGCTTTCATTCATCCTAAGGTATACCTTTTATAATTAACTGAAGAATTCATATTTTTAAAAATATTACAGTTCATATAACCTAGAAACATGGCCTCTGAATGTCTTATTATGGAAATTAATATGAAATATTGTATATTTAATTTATAGTAGCAAAATGGCTTACTCATAAACCAAAGATTTTTTAAAAATTGATCTCATAACTAGCTTTCAATTATATAGATGGCATTTGCAATGATCAATTCTGGTGTCCATTTTAAAACATTAATGAAGGCTTTTAGAATTATAAGCAAAATATGTCTGAGCTTCCTCAGATCCTAGAGTAGCAGTCTACTCATCACCACCCTATTTCAACTGATCTTACCCTTCTAGCTGGCATGTGTTATATAAATAAGAAGGTATGGTTTTCGAAAAGTCCACATAAAATGCAACAAAAATATATGACTCAATCACTTTTTATAAACATGGTTATTCCTTCTAATACATATCCAACATTTGGCAACATTTGGAAATGGAAGTGCTATATACATAGTGCTATAGTATGGAAGTACTTGAGTAGCAATGAACTTCTCCTTTCTAAAGAAGTAGCTGAAAAAAAAATTAAGTTACATAAAAGAAATGACTACTTAAAAAATGAAGTGAGTGGAAGAATTTATAAGCCAGCCATCCAGAAATTTAGAACTGCCACAGATTTTAGGGAAGGAAATGAATAGCCTGTATTTGGGTCTCCAATAATGTCTCATGTTCAAACAGAAAAATGTGGAAAGTCAGCCAACATGTCAGAGAACCGCTGCAGCCCACTCTAGAAGCACATGAGCATTCCTTTAATGTTGTCACTAAGATACCAAATTTAGCATAAAACAATAAATTTTAGAAAATCAAGCAGTCAGGGCTTGGAAATTCATCTTCACCAAAAACATAAAATTTGCAATTATTAATAAGTCCATATGATTTAGTTCAGCAACATTTTTTTTAGCACTTTATACTAAAATATGTGTTGTTCTCTGTCTTCACTCTTTAAAGGCTATTAGCATTGAAAGTCCATCTTATATACTTGAAGAGAATATTCAATCAAATAGGATTTTAAACTTTCATTATATCCTTCAAAACAAAGTCTGGGGATCATCTCTTAATATTTTGATTTCCTAGCAAGTAGCACTGTGCCTGCCATTTACTAATAATCAATATATTTAATAAATAAGAAATTCTTACATGAAATAAATGTTTGATTAAAAATTAAAACAATTCAATATTCAAATTTGATCTTTCAAACTTTTGATGATGAAGTGGTCTATGGATTCAATTAATTAGCTAATGTGGGAAAAAAATGTTCGCATCTTTACTCATACCTTTATTTCTTACTATTAATTTTTAGGCAACCCTGGAGTTTGAAACCATTATGCTATCTTAATAATACAAATTAAACTTTGTTAAATTGTCTCAAGATAAACCATTATGAAGATGAAGAAATAAACCTTTTCTAAAGGAGAAATTGTGTCTTTGAAAAGAGATTATTTGGCTCCAGTTAGCTTTACTGATTTCTACCCAAATTTTATTCTGTGTGTGTCTGTTAATTCTTATTCTGTCTATGCTATCTCTAATGAGACTCTTAAAAAAAGATTTTTCCAAAATTTGAAGTAAAAAGACTTATTTTATATAAACACTTCCTGTAATAACTTTATGTTGCATTTTCATAAATATCTTGATAAATAAAAACATTTTAAATTAGTTTCGTGGTCTTATTTTATTTATTAAACAATGATGAGTACCATACATATACCTTCTTCATGTTATATGCATTAATAGCAAATTGCTTGCTTCAAATTGTATAAGGTAAAAATGGCCAATTTTCAAGCATTTTGAACACAATTTAAAGTTATAAAACATAACCCTAAAAGAGCAAATGTCATTCAGAGTCCAAGAGGGCAGGACTGCCATTGTCATATTCACACTTTTGTCAATGCTTCAAATATTTCAATAGTTTTGTTTTATTTAATTACTCATTTAAACAATGAAATGGGAGAAAACTTCACTTCTTTTTTTTTTAACTTCATTTCTTAAAAAAAAATAAAATAAAAATATGGCTAGGTTACACTTCATTGTTTCCATACATTTCTATCAACTTGGTTAATAGCTTTTGATTATGGAGTGAAAAGGGAGAACATCACTGAAAATTCAAAGTTCTTTCAACAGCAAGCTGAAAAATTTATAAGTAAAACTTCTTATTAACTATCCAGAAGCATCTAAAAACCACCATGTCACATTCAGAATTTAATCCAAAAATTTAGAGTGAGTGCTAGGGAACAATGTTACTTGGTTCTACATGCAAAGCACTCTCTTTGTACACAAGAACAAAGGAAGTGGGTCCATAAAATAAAAAGTTCCGTTACTTCCATTCCCTGAAAGGATAAATGTTCTTAATCATATATAACAACTGTGTTTGAATGAAATGTGCCATGTTGCTACATTTGAAGCATATATTTTACAGTGTTATGATGGTGACATTTTTAGTACTGGAGCAGTCTAGAAACAATGTAAAGTGTCATGGACTTCCTAACTGAAGAGAGGCTACAAATGAATTTAAAGCATCACAGCCATATATTAACTTGTTACTTGAATTCATTAAATAAAATTTTCAATTAAGTTAAATCCCAACAGAAATCCACATATTTACTCTTATAAAGTCATCTCCTTTTCCCACATATTAACAGGCCTAATATGCAAAATATGTTATTTCATTGTATATAGTATATACTGTATAACACATCTGTATTTTTATTTTTAAAAAGTATTTATATAAATTACACATTCCAAAGCATCATGGCTCAAAATTCTGAGTTCACAGAATTTGAAGATATACTACTATATCATTTGACTGTTAAAATAAAATAATTTAATAAATTTTTACAAAATTATATATTAATATACTATGTATAAAAATTAATATACACACAAATATAAAATATATATTTAATAGATTTAAATTTCAATATATTTTTACAGATTCTGTTATAGAAATTGAAAATAAAACAAATTCTTCTCACTCCTCAAATATTTGGAAATAGCTAACAAACTGCATTTTTGCAATATCTGGAAATAATCCCATATACACATATCTAAATATATAAATATTATTGCTTTATAGTATTTTCAGCTTACTGAAAAGATTTTATTACTAGAAAACTTTGTACTCTTTAGAAAACAGATGTTTTCTATGAAGCAATGTACACCCTTTGAAGAAGTTCAATATTTATTCAAGGTAAAGTCTATTAAAACCAGTTGTCTCTTATGACATACCCAAGTCTGACTCTCATCAGTAATCAGGCCCTCCCGCAGGCTTCTGTCCCTTTTGCACATTGTCCTACAACTTTGTCTCTTTTTGTTTACATGGCACATAATAGATGTTCAATATACATATTTTGGATAGTCTTTAACAAATTATTTCATTTTCTTAGACACAGAACATTTGACTGTCTGATATGACTTCAAAATATGCCCATTATCCAGTTGTTCTTTTTTTAATTTTTTTACTACCTTATATTTAAAAGTACCTCAACTTACAATATTGCCCAAGCTGAAAAACAACATCAAACAAGCATTATGAAGTAGTATTGTCATATGCCTTGCTTCTGCAATAAAAACTATCAACACTTCCTATTGCCTACAACAGGGGTCCCCAAACTTTTTACACAGGGGGCCAGTTCACTGTCCCTCAGACAGTTGGAGGGTCGGACTATAAAAAAAACTATGAACAAATCCCTATGCACACTGCACATATCTTATTTTAAAGTAAAAAAACAAAACGGGAACAAATACAATATTTAAAATAAAAAACAAGTAAATTTAAATCAAGAAACTGACCACTATTTCAATGGGAACTATGGGCCTGCTTTTGGCTAATGAGATGGTCAATGTGCTCCTTTCATTGACCACCAATGAAAGAGGTGCCCCTTCCGGAAGTGCAGCAGGGGCCAGATAAATGGCCTCAGGGGGCCGCATGTAGCCCGAGGGCCGTAGTTTGGGGACCCCTGGCCTACAAGATAAATAAATTAATTCACTCAGAAAACATTTGAGTATACTCAGTGTGCCAAGATATCATTCAAACCTCATAAACTTGGATTTAAGTTTCTCTGAATTTGGTTGTAATCAACACTTTCAGCAATATGTCAAAACCCTGATTCTCTTAGATCATAGATTCTAGTTAAATTTTTCTTTACTTTTTGTATAGCTTGTGCCTTCTCCCTTTGCAAATTTTGCACATTTAGACTTTTCTTCACAGCCTAACCTAATTTTTAAGACATAATCAAATTTCTTCTCAGTTACGAAAATTAAACAAACCATTCCAAATATGACACATTTATTTTCTATTGCATTTAATTGTCCTTATATGAAGGCTGCCTTCCAACATATTTAATTTTGTTGTACCAGTTTTTATTATGGAAGTCAGCACTATACAATGAAAAGAATTGGTCATACTGAGTTCAAATTCCTGATAAGATACAGACCAGTCATGTGATTTTGGTTACTTTCATAATGGATTTACTTAAACTAAAGTGAAATTAGTAATAATTATTTACTAGAGTGATATAAAAAGTCAGTGAAATAGCACTGGTGGTACTTATTTACTATGATTTTTCCACATTCTTTCTTTTTTTAATATATTTATGTTTATCAACTAGTTTGTAATCTCTTGAGAACAAAAGGATTTTAGTATAATTTATTATATATATTCTTATAAAGAGTATATAAAAACATTTCTGTAATAATATTTCATTTTTCTATTAATACATTTATGGGAAAAATAAACTATGGGTACAACAACACGAGAGAAGGTTAATGCCCTATAATTAAATAATTTATGCTAAATTTTATATGTGAGTTTATATATGTATGTGTATATTTTTATATGTATGTTTTAAATCTTTATAATATATAAGGCATAGCAAAAATAGGTTTCACAGTTGCGAGTACACAAAACACAGAATTCATTCTTATATTATTATATATTAATTACTGTATTATTTTCTATATAAAGAACTATAAACCCACTTTTGGCCCACCATGTATAAAACACACATATATAAATATACATATGGGTTTGTGTTCACACACATATATACTCTCAAACTTGAATGTGTATATACATACACATACATACTCATACATAAACATAATTAAGCCAGAGAAGAGAGTAATTATCTTGGGTTCAAATATTCTAGACAGCAATGCTCTGCTGTATATGCATTTGAAAGTAATATACACTTACTTACCAAGAGGGCAAACTATCAACATTCTAAGATAGATTTCAAGACTGCAATTTGAAGAGGACTCAAAATGTATATTTTGAACTGATCAGTTTCAATTATATTAAAAGAAGATCAATAAGTCATTAAAATATACAAAAATCATTTCTAACATTATACTAATTAAAACATATTTCCCCCCAAATTTGCTTTTAGAGAGCATTTCTGGATATAGGGGTCATTTTAAATTAAATCTGACAGTACATTATTTACCAGCTTGAAGAAAGGAGAGCTCCCATTTTTCCATATTTTATTTCCTACATTAAAATCCAAGCACATATTTCTATGGCATTGCCCTTCATTTGTTCTTCCCAGTTGGAATGCATGGCTAATCTCTCAAGGGAATGTTCTTGCTATTTATTATTGATTGTATAGCTCAGAAATGGAAGTGGGCAGTGAATGGGCTGGATTTCAGATTAGGAAATAACCATTTAGGGGAAGAAACCAGCTGGACACTTGTGATAAATCGCTATTTTCTGTCTGAATTTTATACCTAGTTATAGGTAGTTTACAGAATTAAGCTCCATATGGACCAAACACTGCTGAGGGGACCATGGCATAACCTGTGCACACTTACAGATGCTTCCCTCACTCTGTTGGGACACATTTTAGGAGAAACACGTCATAATCAGGGATTTAGGAATAATGAAAGATTTGACTTTCATCTGTTTTTCATGGATTTACCAGAGCTGAGATAAAGAAAACAAACATACACAAATGTTAGTTGTGATAGCATTAAAGCAAACTAAGCAAATGCTCCCTGAATGAGATTATACAAACACAGGCACAGACACTCACATACACACACAAATACAACAACTCTCCAACCACCACCTGCACTGTCATTTTCAATGCTCTTTAGTAACAGAGAAATAAATGATCTGTTATAAAAGAAAAGAATCTTGATGAATTACCCAATTGTTTTTTTGACTTTATATAATCTAATCTAAACTGAATTTATGCAGACTTCCTTATTACAATGCAAGGTTCTAACAGGAATTTTCTAATTTATAATAATGACTTTAGGTTAATCATTACTATTCTTTCAAATGTATTATAAATAATATTTTGGCCAAGGTTCAACCACAAAACTGAAACCACTAATATTTGAAATTAATAAAATTGATCATGAGGAATTGGTTATACATACGAAGGAAGAGCCCAACAATGACCAAATGGGAGAAGAAGTGACACTGAGATTAACAAAAGCATGAAACCATTTCTACCATAAACCAGAGAGACAACAGAAAGGAGCAGGTGATATTATTTGGGCTCAGGGCCCTGGATTACCAGGACACTGGGGCCAAAGTGAACTTTTCTAGCAGGGGTTGGTTCCATGGAGGAGATAGAGCAATTGCTGGAGAAGCTGCTGCCTGGAGCAGAGAGCGAAAAGAGACTTAATTTAGCATCTCCCATCCACAGCCCTCCACTTGACAGCTGGTATCTTTCCTTGGCCCAAGCTGGCCGCACAAAGCTGAGGTGGAAGAACACCACCTCCATTGGATTTCCAATTCTGGAGAAAAGGAGGAATGAACTGAAGGAAACAGTAACAGTGTCAGGACCAGACAGATAAATAAGTACAAAATTTATATTTTAACTTGTCAAATTTTAGCTATTGAAAATTCTAAAAACTATCTTGAAGTTCCAAATGTATAGAGTATTTCATTTTTTTAGTTTTATTTATAAAATTAAATTTAAAGAATTTCATTAGCAAACTGTAAAAATTACATTAATGACAGAATTTCATTAACAAGCTGTAAAAAAGGTAGAAACTTAAGAATTTTAAGGTTAAACAATAACTGTTTGCATCTCAGAAAATTTTCTCAGAAAATTTTAGACACCTCTAAGTAAATGACAACAGAAAAGTCATTTTTTAAATTTTATTTATTCATTTGAGAGATGAGAGAGAAAGAGGGGGAGAGGGGGAGAGAGAGAGAGAGAGAGAGAGAGAGAAGGTGGGGAGGAGCAGGAAGCATCAACTTCCATATGTGCCTTGACCAGGCAAGACCGGGGTTTCAAACCAGAGACCTCAGCATTTCAGGTCCACGCTTTATCCACTGTGCCTCCACAGGTCAGACTGAAAAGTCAATTTTTTGTAGTTTATCAAGCAGGGATAATAACTTCACTAAATTATTTGGATAAATATAGCAACTCTATATGTTAAATATACCCATCAATATATCTTAGCATTTATGTGACCTTCTCCTAAAATCAACATTTTTATATATGACAAAAGAGTAATCGACTCTCAAATGCATTTTGTATAATTTACCAATTTTGTAAATTAAATGTTAATATACTTAATGTAAGAGCACCAGCTCTATTAACCTGTCCTTTCTTCTTATTATTTATTCAGAAAATAATCAATTAATCATTTCAAGAGCAGATCATAGATTAATTTTATGTAAACTTAACAGAATGTGTCAGTCTAGCTATAAGTTAAAAGAGTCAAAATATTACTTACAATTTTTAAAAATATAGAAAAGTGTATTTTGGTCTGACCAGGTGGTGGCGCAGTGGATGGAACATTGGACTGGGATGCGGAGGACCCTGTTCAAAACCCCGAGGTCACCAGCTTAAGTGTGGGGTTATCTGGTTTGAGCAAGGCTTACCAGCTTGAACCCAAGGTCACTGGCTCGGGCAAGGGGTCACAAGGTCTGCTGCAGCCCCCCTGGTAAAGGCAATATGAAAAAGCAATCAATGAACAACTAAGGTACCACAACAAAGAGTTGATGCTTCTCATCTCTCTCCCTTCCTATCTATTTCTCTCTCTCTCTCTCTCTTTGCTCTCTCTCTCTCTCTCTCTCTGTCACCAAAAGAAATGTGTATTTTGGTAATATAATTAAAATTACAATTAAACCTACAGGAATATGTTCAATAAAAATAACTTGTGGCACATTTCTCAATTTATTTCCTTTATTCCCCGGTGTCTTAGCAAAGGTCCATTTCCTTAAGGCAATCATTTCCTTGAAAATACTTTTATAAACTTCAAGCAGAATATTGTTAGTATGAATTAGAATTTTTTACATATTTCTGGTGCAGTCATCTGCATTATATAGCAAACTTTGCCTTTGCTTTAAGATGGCACAGGGAATGAGATGCAATAACAAACCTTAACTACTACATCACAAGCTACAGTGATTTAGCACCTAAGTCAGTCCTACTTCATTTGAAATGTGTCCTCACCCCTTGTAGACTGATAGTTAACCTTGAAGACATTGAATTCCTGGCCCTCCTCAGAATTCCCTAAAAGACAAAAAAAAAAAAAAAAAAAAAAAAAAAGATAGACAACTATGGTAAACCTATTGAAATCAGGAAACAAACTTTGCTGAAATGCTAAAACTACAAGGATTGACTTCAATCAAATGCAAATGTAAACACAGAAATATAATGGAAAGTACTTAGCTATGAAACAATTGAAACAGAATTCACTTGTTTTTTCTTGGTTAGTTATTAGAGAAAATCTGGAATTTACGGATATAGGGGTAACGAATGGCTTTGACAATGTCTGATAAGACATTTTGGGAGCTGTCAGTGGAAGTAGACTTCTCTGAGGGCAGAAGCTCTTGCCTGTATCTTGTCATTGCCCCTAGGTCTAATTTAACAATCTCAACATACTTAAAATTCCCTTTTTTAATTAATGAGCCCAATTAAAGATGGGGACATTTGAAAAGGCTCAATAAAGAAACTGCCAACCTTAATACTGCCTACCACATAACCTCAACACTCTATTCCTCAGTACAGCAGTAAGGATAGACAGTCCTCTTTGAATGACTTTTATCCTGCCCTACTGCAAATCATCTCCAGAATATTTTCAGGTTTTCAGTAAAGCAAATATCCTGCACTATTCCTAAAAATAAAAATGGGAAAATTGTAGCACCAAATCTCAAACTGTTCTCATGCAGTCATTCCATCTCTCATATGAAGTGAAATGCAACAATGGAATTAGAATTCCAGGCCATATGGATCCAGACTCTCGGAGTTCCTCTCCACTCAAGGATAATTACCAAGCCTGGAGCGGGAGAACTCCTGTGAAACAGAAACTCTGAGCAAATCATGAGTTTCTCATTTGGACATATAAAAACATCCCTTGAGCCTGACCTGTGGTGGTGCAGTGGATAAAGCATCAACCTGGAAATGCTGGGGTCACTGGTTCAAAACCCTGGGCTTGCTCAGTCAAGGCACATATGGCAGTTGATGCTTCCTGTTCCACCTCTTTTCTCTCTCTCTCCTTCTCTCTCTCACTCCCCTACCCTCTATAAAATGAATAAATAAATAAATAAAAATAATAAAATAAAACACCCCTTTATATCAGATAAATGAATCTATTCTTATACACAATTACATATTCATAATTTAGAAATGTTTCAAGTTTGTTTTAGAAGGAAGTACAAATTCAGAGTAATGTGTTATCTCTATTATTTACAGCTTATAAAAAATAAATAGAAATTAGCTATCAAAATGTCATTGATAATCATCAAAGTGGCAACATTGTTTTTAAAATGTCTAGAATATTAAAAAAAGATTAATCAAAGTGGCATTAGTCAAAGTGGCCTTATTGTTTTAATGTGAAAGAATGTAATAGAAAGAAAATGGAAACCTCAAAATCAGAAATTAATATTTTCATCTCTCAAGTGGAAGAAATTCAAAATAGATTTTGCACATACGATGCCTAGTTTAACCAATGAACCAGAATAAATGTGGCTAGTGGAGGAGGAGGAAGAGGTAGAAGCACTGAGTAAGTATCTCAGAAATATCTTGATTTTTTTCTTATTTTTTGTTGTGTTTTAGTCAGACTAACTTTTAAAATAGCTTTTAAATTAATGAAAACAACACACAAATGCAAAATAAAATCTCTCCATGAAAAGGAAAAAATTAATGAACATTGGCACAATGGCCTTCAACCCATAATGAGTGAATAAAACAAACAGTAAATTACACTAAAATCAAATTTTGACCTAAATACATCTATACACAAATAAACAATTCATACTAATTTTTCCACGTAAATCTCAAAGCTACATATTCAGATACACATATATCCGAGGCCTAAAAACACATAGAAAAAGTAATAATTCTAATTCTAGGTGGATAAATAACTTATAATCACAGACACATATTGTAGTGGGTAAACTTCATTTGTGTCAGCTATAATTAGAGGAAAATGTATACACTTATATGCATTCTATTTCTACCCATGCAGACTCATGCAAAAACTTTCAGAAAATCAAAGGAAGGCATAAATTAGCAATTCCAAGAGAAGTACTCATACAATAGAGATTAGCAAAATATACTGGGGTACCTCTCACAATCTGAAGTAGAGCTGTGTAACCACACTTCCATGGAAGAGGAACCTAACCAGTGTGGGTAACTCAGCATCAGCACCTTGTAGAGTTTTGCCACTTGACCTCCATAATTAATGTGATTCACTCATCAATTTCCAGTTGCATGTTTCTCAGTTGTAATTTTCAAATTAAGAGAGTTTGATGAACCCAGCTTGAGTCAGGCACTCAATCAGTCATTTATCAAACTCATTCAAAAGTAAGTAAGCACCTGACCAGGCGGTAGCGCAGTGCATAGAGTGTTGGACTGGGATGCGGAGGACCCAGGTTCGAGACCCCGAAGTCACCAGCTTGAGCGCAGGCTCATCTGATTTGAGCAAAGCTCACCAGCTTGAACCCAAGGTTGCTGGCTCGACCAAGGGGTTACTTGGTCTGCTGTAGCCCCACAGTCAAGGCACATATGAGAAAGCAATCAATGAACTAAGGTGTCACAACGAAAAACTAATGATTGATGCTTCTCATTTCTCTCCGTTCCTGTCTGTCTGTCCCTATCTATCCCTCTGTCTGTTTCTGTAAAATAAATAAATAAATAAATAAATAAATAAATAAATAAATAAATAAATAAATGTAAGCATCTACCACATATAATGATAGTAGTATACATATATTCAATATATATAGTTATTACATACTGGCTATGAGGGTATGTGAACAAGGCTAGACAGTAGAAAAATGGGTGTCTATTCTTGGGGAGCAGAAAGGAGAGGATCTGCTGATATTCAAGTGTCGATGGTGTGGATATGATGAGTCAGGTAAGCAGAGGTTGGTAAACAGGAAGTACTGACAGACTAGAGCTGGCAGCGTGTGGTGAGTTAGCTGGACAAAGGAAGTGATTTGAGGAGATGAGAAGACAAGTGAATTGTCTGCTAAATTCTCCTTAGAAGCCACCTGATGACTAAACATTTAAACTCAATATCTTAATATTTGTTCATTCTTTTATTAGTTGCTCTTGGTAAGTGAATTCAGGTTCAATGAATTTAATTTATTCTTCATAAAAGATTTGAAGTTTGGAAAGAAAGATGTCTCTGTGAATTTCCATTTGCTTCACAAGGAAAGTATCCTGTCTTGTGTTCTTTGATTGTGAAATTTCACTTATAAAATGCAACTCTAGAAAAAAAATGCTGCCATAAATTATATTTAATGCTATGTAATTTAAACTTACTTCTCTGCTCCCTCATATGGGTAGCTTCAAGTCAAGAAAAACGTGAATTTGAAGTGACAATTATTTAATCTCGCCTTCCCATCCTCCATATTCTTTATCTGCCTATAACTTCATGTAGGACAAAGCCTCTACTACAATCCTATACCTTTACAGAAACATGAAATGTAGGTGGATTCTCCTATTATTTGCAGTTATAGCATAAGCCTTTATAGGTATCTTTTACCATGAGGATAGATGCCTTTCTGAGGTACAAGTCATCATGTATCTCTATAAAATATTGTCTATTAAATTAGCCATTTAGTAATTATTCCATGTACTTATGAAGCACCAGTCACTAATTTTCTAAACATTCTGTCCAAGGCTTTATCTGTAAAACAGCATGCCCTATAGCTTTTTACCCTGCTTTCACTTCCTGATCAATGGATTTTAGTACAATTAAATATTTCATCTTTACTAAGAAGAATTAAACCAGTTATTAATTAATAGAACTGGCAAGTAATATTGAAACTTCTCTAAACCTCCCCTTTAGCCCAACAGCATTACATTAACAGAATTAGAACTCACATAATCAGACTTTTCCAATTAAATAAGTCTAAGACACTGTGAGTAGTGCATAATAAAGCAACAATTTGAGGTCACAGTCAGTGCACATAAAAATCAAACATGGACTCATTTTTCTCAAGAAAGACAATCTGAAAGATAGTGATCATAAAATTTTGAAGTTTGAAATACCAAGAGGTGTGAAAAAATTAAAAAATACAGACTTCAAATTAATAATTTTAGAAAGCTCATAATATTGATTTTAAAAATCACATCATTTTATCTTCCTAAAGGAATTCTTTCTCTCTTAGAATTGTTCCAAAGTGGAAATAGGAAACTATCAAAACCATACACGCAGTAGCTTTTATAAATTGATTTATTTTGTAAATAAAATTATGTCCTCTGTATCAGGAACAAGGTAGGAAAAAGAGATAGTTTAAACCTCACAGAATTTTTAATAAAGTATAAGGCAAGCCAAGCAGCCACTACCGTTCATGAGCTGAGAGTTAGCAGAAGGGAAGTAAGAACTGCAGAGACAAATGTGCCCTGGGAATTAAACCTCTTACTTGGGAGGAGAGGGTGGAAGCTGGGTTTCAAAGGCTTCTTGAAGTTGAAACCTGAAGGATGAGTTAGATTGGCAAGAAATAGAAAGTGAGTGGGACAGTGGGGTTAGGGGAGAGGGTTTTCCAGCCAAAGGAACCATTATTCCAGCAAAAGATCAGGAGATCAAGAAGGTGAGAAAATAAGATTTGTTGGAGGAATGAAGAAAACCCACTAGGACTGGAGCCTGACCATGCTAAGGAACTTGAACTCTTCTCAAGAGAAATGGCAATAACTGTGTGATTTCATGCAGAGAACTAATATGATCATCTTTCCTTTGGAAAGATTACTTGGAGAAAAATAGGATGGGATGGGAAGGAAGAAATGGTTGGGAGGTTTTCTCAGCAAGGTAAATGAGAATGGATGGAAGCCCACTGGGACTGTAGTGGGGTGGGGGAGGGGTAGACTAGCACAATAGATATCGAGGGAGTTGTTAAATGGAGAGTTTTTCAAGATTTATTTCATAGGGAGAGTGAATTAAAGGGATGATTTTAAAAGAATGATGTACAATCATTGCTTAAGCAACTCAGTGGTGCCTGGTGCTCTTTGTTAGAAAAAGCGTCCTGGACAGGCAGATGTTATATATCATTATCATTACCTGAAAATACAAAAAGGAAAAGGAAAGCAATCAGGCTAAAGAGTTTCAATTTTAAATTTTTCTAGGCATTGAATAACTGAAAGAAGTCAGAATTATTCAAGATGTGATAAAAATAAATAAAAGAATAATGTCAGAGATGCCACAACAAAATAAAACACAAAAGTAAAATTGAAATAATTGTATAAATGAATTGGGAAATATGAGGTTAACACAGGTAAATACAGATCAATTACCTAATGGAAGGTTAAATAAAGGATAATTGAGTTTTAGAATATCGATTTGACTATTAGTTAATGTTAATGCCAAACCTTACAAAAACTTTGCAAAAGAAGACACAAAATTGAATTTAAAATTAGGTTAAACAGCTTCAACATGTTAGAAATTTAAAATCACCAATATTATATTCTGTGAAAATCATCTCTGGAATATTTATACCTAAGAATATGTATTCTTTTAAGAAACTAGGTGACAATAAAACAAAACAAAATGGGAAAGAGTAGTGTTTTGTTAAAATGGAGATATATAGTCAGTGAGACATAATTTTTTCCCCTCAGGAATCTAATGAAAAATGTTTTCACATATTAAAGAAGGCTACACAAATTTGTCAAAAATAAATCATGTCAAGCATAGTGTTTTTCTTTGATCTTTTACTAGGAAAATGTAGTATATGTTATGTGGAAATTAGTCTGGCTTTGAACATCCATACTTGGCAAACAAAAATTGGCAAACGAGAAGACTGATAGCTTTCTGGCATATAAAAAATGTCAAAGAAGTAATTGGAGAATTAGCCAAGTGTCTGTATTGAATGTAAAAAAGAAGAAAACTTCAAAAGAAAAGATTATTTCTTTCTGTCACGATGACAAAAATAAAATCATACAAGAGAATTTAATGATGCAGCTTGCTTCTTTCAATTAATTAAAGACTATGTTTAAAGCAAATGTGAGAATTATAAAAGAGTAATTCAGCTGGTTCTGTCAATTATTCAACAAGTTTTAAGTGCCCACTGTGTACCAGGCAAGGAAGGCTCTGAGGATACAAAGATAAAATGCATTATCTGTAATGCTCATGGGACTTAGCATGAAATTGACAAATAAACAAGCAACTGCATGTGATTGAAAGGGGAAAGGCAGGCCCTGTGGAAACAAATGGGAAAAGCAGCTGCCCTTTGAATCAGGGACATCTTCTAGAGAAAACAAAGCCTTACGTGAGATTTGCAAGATGAGCAGATGCTAGCTAATAAAAGAGGAAGTATATTCCAGACAAAAGAAACAGCAGGTGCACGTGTCAAATAAGAAATTTTACGTATCACAAGTTGAAGTATACATGAGGAAAAGGGTAATAAAAGAGATATGACTAACCAAGATGGATTGGTTAGTCATTATCCATTTTTATCGGAATACATACTTAACACTTGTTTTTTTAATTCTTTGATAACAATAGCATGGTTTATCTAATACATCATAATGGGTCAGTAGTTCGTTGTGTACTTTCTCAGAATAACAAAATATTTCCAGATATCTTTCCCAATAGTATAGCTAACATATGGCCAGTTTTGATTCCTGGTAGATTAATTAATTAAGCAAATAATGCATTAATATTGAGCTAAAGAGGTAAAAAGATAAATAGTATTTCTGTACTTGTTAGCCGAGTAGAGTATTTCTAGGTTCAGTGCTTTATCATTCTCAATATTTTATTTTCAGATTTATTTTCCTAACAATGAAATACTACTATTAAAATCTTCATAATATCCAACAATCTCCTCGCAAACAGCATATCTCTTTCTTAGTATCATTTATACATTTTAGTACTCATCACAGGTAGAAGGAAGAAAGGAAGAAAGGAAGAAAGGGAGGGAGAGAGGGAGAAAGGGAGGGAGGGAGAAAGGGAGAAAAGAAGAAAGGAAGTCACATTAACAATCTTTAAACTTTTGAAATCCTACCCTAGAAAAAGAAGATTTGAGATTTAAAGTTTTCTATATGGCCTTAAGTGTTTCAAAAGAAAAATTTAATCTCAAATATAAAGGAAAAATTTGATAATCAATGTGACTGATGAACCTTTCCAAAGATGAAAGCAATAATTTCTCTTCCCCCACATCCTGTTCTGCAATGTAACCTTGCCACTCTGCATTCCAGAAATAAAATCTATTTACCCACCCCAATTGATTCTAGGCAAGCACTGTGACTGCTTGGATTAATAGGATATGGAAGAAGTTGTGCCATATACCTTCTGAAGCCAGGACATAATAAGTCTTGCTGTTTCTAGCTGGGTCTTCTCTAATACTCATTGTTGGGATATTCCCTCTGGTAACCCAGCCAGTATGCTACGAGAAACCCAAACTACATGGAGAAGCTAAATGTATACTAGACACTGCAGCTCTGAGTCTCAGCTTAGTGTCCAATCAACAGCCAGCTTCAACTGCTAGCCATGGTCTGTGCCTGAGTTAGACATCCAACTCACACAAGTATTCAGTCTTTGCATCCCCACTCACACAAATGAGAAACCCTACTGAGAACCACACATCAGAGCTTAGTCAAGGTACAGAAAAATAGAAAACAATGATGGGGTGAAATATTATGCAGAAAGAGATAACCAAAGAGATAACTTATGGTCAAAGACCAATAAGTCTAGAAAAGTTTGTTTTATTGGGCATCAATTTTTTAAATGTTAATTGAGTTGTTTATATGCCAGTTACTATTGTAATTTATACATAATGTGGCATTGGGTTGTCACATAATTATCTCATGTAGATGCAATTATTATCTCCATTTTACAGATGGAAAAAACTGAGACACATAAAACTTAAGTAACATGGTCACCTACTAAATCCTTAAATTAGGCCTCCTTTAAACACATTAATAAGAATGGATAAGTTACTTTTTTGTGTACAAAGAGCTAAGTGTTAGATTCTCATTTCCAGCATGGGTGATCTCTATTCTTGCCACAGTATGAAAGGCAAAGGAAAAGAGAGTCAGAAAGGGAAGGTGTGAAATGAAGGCAGGTCATTTATTTTATGCCACAATTAATATTCAGTTATGTTAAGAGTAGTTCAGAGTGGTTCTTCTTTAATTTGTTCAACAAAATTTTAGTGAGGTGTTAGTAAGTATTAGGCACTATTCACAATCAGGAGATAACAGTGGGGGTGGTCAGTGCCCATGCTCTCAGAAAGCTCACATTCTGATGAGGACTATTTTGTTGTTGTTGTTGTTCTTGCAAAATGTATCTAATAAGACCAGAGAACCACCTGGAGAAACTATTGGTAACAGAATCAAGAATTAGAAGAGTTGAAACAGAAAGCTGTTACACTTCATTCTAGTCCCAAGACTTTATGAATTTACTTTGTGGAGGGCTCATATCCACTTTTCTTGGTCTGATAATCTAGGTCAGATACATGCAGCGCTAGCTAAGAGGGGGGAAAATGTTAGTGGTGTCTTTTAATTCCAGCGGGCTTTCTGTGACTTGAACCAGGGATGTTATTTTGTAGGGTGTTTCACCACCATATTGCTCTCTCCTCCCTAGACTAGGCTGACCTCAGATCCGAATGACATATCTCTTCCTAGTATTTGTACTGCCACATAAGTCCCTAATGACACCACAGCTACAGAACAAGGAGACTCAAATAAGGTCTATTTTTGGAGGAAACTGGAGCTTTATCACTTTTTTGAAGGTGACATAGGAAAGTAGGGCAGGACTAATCACAGGTAAGACTGGATTTAAAAGAGAAAGAAAAAAAACCTTTTCATAAAACAGAGAATGTTATAACAGAAATGAATCATAGAATTTGTAGGTAAGAGTAAGAAATCATTACTAACAGAGCCAAATCTTCAGTAAGAGAAGTGAGAGATCTTTCTACAATGAAATAAGATATCATTAAGAAATAGCTTTGAACTGTTTTAGTACTCATTTAGTAATTCCTAAACTCTCCCTACCCACTCAGTGAATAAAATATTATATTTTAGCTGATCATGAGTGCATAAATTTTATTTCATAGGTAAAATACTGTATTCCATGACCTAAAGTTAATTTCATTTGAAGGGGTTTCCCTAATAACTATGAAAGTATTTTCTTGTTAACGTCAACTTTCCTTTTCACAAGACTCTTTGATTCAAGTTATGACAGCTTTTAAAAAGTCAAGTCTCATAAAGAAAATTCTACCATGAACGCTGCCAACAGAGCTGAGTTCCCCCCAGAGCCGAGACAATCCTTGTCAATGCTCTGAGGTACAATTTCTTTTGCTTCATCTGTACGGTTTTATCATTGTGGGTGAACCTGCCTCTCATTCCGAGGCTCATGCTGACTGCAGTAGAGGAACTGTAGGGTGCGCCCCTGTGCCCTGAGAGCATCCGCCTTAAGAAGCAAGGAGCGCGCATTCCATGTGAATGCAGCATCCCTGAGCTCAATGCCTTGACAGCCACTGTGGTTGGAGAAATATTTTTGTCTGCCTTGATTTTCCCCCTAACTTTGTGTGATGAATCTGCTCCCATTTACAAAAGAAGACATAATTACTTTGTCACATATTTTAACTTTTTCCTCGTGTAGGCAGTATTTTCATGCCATATATATTAAATGGGCTTTTTTTTCCCCTTTTCTATTTTGTGGAATATATCAGTGAGTTAGTCAAATGGTGCTTTATGGGTGAAGTGAGCTAAAGAAATAGAAGAGAAAAATCCAAGCTCAGGGCTTCGCGTTTAAACTTCAAAAATAAAGGCACGGCCCCTAAGGCCTATTTCAGAGTCAGCTATAAACGAAGAGGATGAGAGAGCATCCTCTCATACTTGTGCATGCAACAGCTCAGAGAACCCCTTGCTGGGTCTTCTGCTCGGCAGAACTCCAGACACATAAAAGGGCTCCCAACATGCAGAGACCACAATGAAAGCAATTCAAATGTGATCCAATGCAGTCACTTTCCCATGGGTCATGCCACAGTGGATGAGAATCTGCTCGGGTTGGCCCAAATATTGTCCCAGGATAATATTGGTATATTAAGGAAAAGACTCCATTCCTCAATCTACCTTGGACTACTATCATTTCTCAAGGACCATCTTAGCAGTGAATCTCCCAGGGATGATTTGAGGATAATGTTCTGCTCACTTTGCAGCTAGCTAAGAATGAACATGTTCATTGATATCCAAAATATGGCAAGGGTGCTTGTTCTAATGAAAGCATAGTCTAGTGAAAACAAAGAAGACTGTAGGCTCAATTATTGGGCTATGAAAGCAAGAATATTCTTCATCCAGGCTATTAATGCCTGGAATCTTGCTATACACTGTACATATATTAGCTCATTTATTCTTGCAACAAAACTGGGATTATGCATTCTCAGCTCCACAGTTCACACACACAGGTATGCACATACACATAGATGTGCATACACACCTGGAAATCTTGAGAAGAGTACATACTGGCCCAATGTTTTAGACATCGTAATTGTGGAGTGAATGTTAAAATTCAAGTCTTATTGGATTTATGAGCCTTTTCTTTCTTGGCTTTCAGTCTCATTTTTTGCTACTTATAAATGTTAGGTTTTCTGAAAGTAATCAACTTCTTTAACAATGGGTAACACTTGTTCATCAGCAAAATAAAAATAAATGCATTCATATATGGAGTTTCTATAAAGATTAAATGGAAGTGCATAGACATAAGCCAATTCTAATTTGTGTGGTTTTCATCATTGTGGGTGAACCTGATTCTTATTCCATTCCACATCCTTTGAGGCATTTTAATTCAGGGTGCTCACACTGACTTCATTAAGAAGAACTGTAAGGTACAACTCCACTTAGCCATGAGAGCATCTACTGCTTTATTTATTAGAACATGGTCCTTAATAAATATTATTTTATTTTATTTTTTATTTTTTTTAGCAAGAAAGGGAGTGAGAGTTAGGGAGAGGACAGACAGGAAGGGAGATTGATGACAAGCATCAACTTGTTGTTGCAGCTCCTTAGTTTCTCATTGATTGCTTCCTCATATGTGCCTTGACCAGAACACAAGCCAGAAACCTTTGGGTTCGAGCTGGCAAACACGAGGTCATGTTTATGATCAAATGGTCAAGCCAGCAACCCTATACTCAAGCTGATGAGCCCACACTCAAACTGGCGACCTCAGGGCTTTGAACCTTGGTCCTCAGCATCCCAGGCCAACGCTCTATCCACTGCGCCACCACATGGTCAGGCTAGTTTATTCCTTTTTGTCTTCTTTTATTAAGTAGGTACAGTGTTTTCTAGTATACATCCACTAAGATGCTTTTTCAATAATTTTAAAGTCAGACCAAAAATGTAAGTCATTTATAGAAAAGACCTATGTATGTACACACATATTTAAGGATTTGTATTTCCATCATTTCAAAGGTTCATTTTTTTTTTTTTTTTTTGCATTTCTTCGAATCAGGAAACGGGGAGAGACAGTCAAGACAGACTCCCGCATGCGCCCAACCGGGATCCACCCGGCACGCCCACCAGGGGCTACACTCTGCCCACCAGGGGGCGATGCTCTGCCCCTCCGGGGCCTCACTCTGTTGTGACCAAAGCCACTCTAGCGCCTGGGGCAGCGGCCAAGGAGCCATCCCCAGCGCCCGGGCCATCCCCGCTCCAATGGAGCCTTGGCTGCGGGAGGGGAAGAGAGAGACAGAGAGGAAGGAAGGGGGGGGTGGAGAAGCAAATGGGTGCCCCTCCTATGTGCCCTGGCCGGGAATCGAACCTGGGTCCCCTGCACGCCAGGCCAACGCTCCACCGCTGAGCCAACCGGCCAGGGCCGGTTCATTATTTTTATTCAGTCAGTCAGCCCTTAGTTGGACAAACACTCATTAGTTCCCTACTCCCCATGGAGGCTTTGTAGCAGAAAGATGAAAACACAGGCTCTGCATCCAAGGTGTTGCTGACTTGGAGAAATTGGCTTTTACAATACAACGTGGAAACCACTGTATGCAAGTGGGAACTCACAGAAGAGAAAACTCCATCAATGCTAATGGGATCTGTAGATTTTGGGGAGGAGGAGATGCATGAGATGAGAGCAGAGGAATTAGTAGGAAGGAATTAGTAACCAGGAAACATGGACAACAGGCTCTGCCAGGATCACAGAGAGAGCAGAATCCAGGAGCTCTTGGACATTCGGCTATGTGGAGTTCAGTACCTATCCCTAAAGGAATGGGCACTAGTTGTAAATGCAGCATCCAAAAGCCCATGTGGCACCATGTTAACTTAGGCTGTCATTCTTACCTAACCATGTCTACAGCAGGAGTTCAGACAGATGACAGAAAGTAGGGATTCTTGGTAATCAGTCCATTGGAAGCAATGTTTTAGAATTGGGTGTTTAGTCACATTAATACTGGAAGAAATTCCAACTTTTACTTTGACTGGGAAAGGGAGGTAAGAGAGATAAAAGAGTCAAGGGAAAAGGATCAAGGGCAATATATTCTCCTTGGGGAACTGAAATATCGAAGTAATGATATCAAGAGCTTAATGACAAGGCTCACCTGCAGAAGGTTATCACAAGGCAATGGCTCCACTAGACTGTGCCAGGCTCACCCCAGGGACCAACGGTACAGGCTGGATGCCAAATTCCTGACTCAGCTAGCAGGCTGACCTGGGTCAGCTGTTCTGCTGCCTTGGAAAGCAGGTAATACAGATTTGAAGCAAAAACAAACTAAAAAGTCCTATGCTTTAGATTCAAACTGAGATGCAAATCTCAGGCAATTTGGCTGGCTTCTCTCTGTGCCCTAGAGCAAATTATTTGTACCATTTTCAAGTTTTGGTTTTATCATCTGTAAAATAAGCTATGAAGTTTGTAGCCCTGGGATGTTGGGTGTAGCAAACAGAAAAGAACTTTGCAAACTGAAAAGCATTGCATATTAATATGAAAAAATATTATATAAAGCTGAGCACTACAATATGCAGACATTACAGACTGTTTTATCTTAAATAAGAAAAAGAGCACATCTATAAAATACTTATTTTGAGAATTTTGAGACAGAAGAAATTAACAAAAGATGGACACAATGTTTAAACAACATTTATGGTTTACTTGATTTCTGAAGATGAACTTTTATTCTGAAGCAACAGAATCAATTCAGTTCCCATTGTAGTTCTTCACCATAATGTTAACTCTTCTATTTTCTAACTTTAGTTATTTCTCCTGATTCAGTTTTCAGCCGTTGTGGTATTTTTTTATTTGGTAACTTAGCTCTTTTTTTAATATAATTGGAATGTGTAAGATCAAATAGATATATTCATAACAATGTCTCTGTGCTGTTTTATAATATAAATGACAAACTTATAGATTTACAAAAATTGATTTCTGCCTGACCTGTGGTGGCGCAGTGGATAAAGCGTTGACCTGGAAATGCTGAGGTCGCCAGTTCGAAACCCTGGGCTTGCCTGGTCAAGGCACATATGGGAGTTGATGCTTCCAGCGCCTCCCTCCTTCTCTCTCTCTCTCTGTCTCTCTCCTCTCTGTCTCTCTCCTAAGATGAATAAATAAAATAAAATTAAAAATTAAAAAAAAATTGATTTCTAAGAGTTTGATTTAGACCTTGAAATTTTTTTAGTACTGGTTTCATGCTTCTGAATGGGAAATAGCAACAATGGTGTTTAAAAATATTCCAGCTTTATATATATATATATATATATATATATATATATCTCCCCAACACAGATCAGCCTTAGGCAATGTGACCAGGTCAAATGTCTGCCTGGATGCTTTTATGGCTTCCCATTGCCTTCAAGATTGAATCTAAGCTTTTTAACTTGGTAATCAAGGTCCTTCTGGTGATTAGTCTCTAATCTACCTCTCAACTCATCTCTGCCTCTAAATAGCCAACACCCGAACCTCCAGTCAATACAAACTCCCTGAAGTCTCAGATGTGCTAGGCTTCATTTTTTCCTCCCAAAATTTGTTACGAATGCTATCTTTCTTATGAAGTCAACCCTTCCACCACACAAGTCATGTATAACCTGAAAATATCTCCTATCTGTCAACCTCCAGGAACTCGGTCAGCAGCATCCGCTCTCTCAGTCTCTTTCCTTGCTCTCACCCAGTACCACCTGCTCTGCTTACCTTTGCTCTTGGCCACTCCTTCATGGACAGCAGGACAATTGCTGCCAGTCCCAGTGCTACATGCTTGATTGCTGTGCTTCCCCGGAGAGCTCCAGCACAAATCCAAAATAAGCTCTGCCTGGTCCACATTCCAGAAGCGATCTCTGTGATCACAGGAGAAGAGAACTTTCATGCCTGCCAGTTTGAATCATGTGGCTACACTCATTCTGGTGGGAAGGGAAGACACCAGTACACCCAAATTCTCTAGGGTGGTTCTGGTCCTCTACCATGCATTCAACCCAAAGAATTAATTTACTGCTACAAGTATATTTCAGGTTGTATTGTTGTTTCCACTGCATCTTCTTAGTAGGCAAAGGACACCATTTTAAAAAATAGTTGATACAGGTGTCTAAAAATTAGAAATTCAATTATCATGGTAATGGTCAGTTTAAATTTGGAAGAACTTTAAAATAAAGCATGTTTGTAGGTAATAATTGCACAATGTGAAAATGAGTGATTCTATCATGAAAGCTAACAAAACAAGAATTTCAAAACATGCAAGCACTGATCATAAATATTTCCAAGAGGAAATATTTGGAGAGGAAATGGCAGGCAAAGGAGAGGAAAAGGGAAAAAAGAGATAAGAGAGGAAAAAGGTAAAGTAAAAGAGGAGGGAAAACAAATCTGCTATTAGAGTAAATAAAGAGGGCCTGACCAGGCGGTGGCACAGTGCATAGAGCATCAGACTGGGAAGCAGAGGACCCAGGCTCAAAACTCTGAGGTCACCAGCTTGAGCACAGGCTCACCAGCTTGAGCACAGGGTCACTGACTTCAGCATGGGATCATAGACATGATCCCATGGTCACTGGCTTGAGCCCAAAGGTCGCTGGCTTGAGCAAGGGGTCACTTGCTCTGCTGTAGCCCCCAGTCAAGGCACATATGAGAAAGCAATCAATAAACAACTAAGGTGCCACAACGAAGAATTGATGCTTCTCATCTCTGTCCTTTCCTGTCTCTCTCTCCCTATCTGTCCCTCTTTCTGTCTCTCTCACTGTCTCTGTCACATACACACAAAAAAAAAAAAAAAAAGAAGAGAAAGAAGAAAGAGGGACTTTTGAGGATTAGGCTGTTTTCTCTCCTTATGTCACTTACAAAACCCAAAATCTCGTGGTGCAATATTCACGGATGTTTTAAATAGCTAAGATACTATGGTTGTCTGAATCAGTTTCCTGAGGACTGGAAATAAGAAAAATAAATTCTTCCCATGTGCATCGATTAATTATATAGTTGAGCAGGGTTTTCTAAGGCAGCAGGTTTTCATTGACATGCAAATGGATAGTCTTTTGCATGAATCACCCTGAAAGTACTAATTAGAACTTAAAATTCTTGTTTGTAAGTCATATGAATCTTATGAATTATGCTTCTGCCTTAGAGAACCATTTCCTAAGGGCCGCCATATGACCAGAGTCTGGAGCAGATGTTATCAAACAGATGAAGACAACCTTTTAAAGCTCAGAGTAACTCATGATAGCTGGGGCAGCAGAGGCTATTGTATTCCTATAAGTAAGACTAGCAAAGGAAAATGCTTTACACTAAGTAGTCCACTAGGCTTTTAGTTAGATGAGTGTTTGTACTGTTAAGTCACCATCTCTGAGAGTTAGTTAAAATCCCTGATTCAGTTAGGAAGATGCAAAAGTGGTTCGCTTATAATTTAGAAGAAACAATTAGAAGCTGGGACTCAGACTGAATGGGAACTCAATCTTTATTGATCTGTATGTAAACTATACGATGAACGTAGTTGGGCAGAGTGTCTGTAGGAATCTCTTCATATTGAGCTTTCTGTGCTTTACTTAGGAAAACCTGTAACAGTGTAATAACATTGCAAGAGGTTTTGACTGCTAAATATATTTAAAATACTTGCTGAAAACTCCTTTAAGAAGAGTTCCCCGGCCTTGCCACACAAAGACTTCCTTGGCTGAGGCTGTTCATTGTTCTGATTTGTATGTACCACCTTAATACTTTTCATTTGCAACTGGGAAGTTTGAGCATCTCCAAGTTCAACAGCTATAATCTGGAGCACATCTTAGAATCTCATTTATGAGAGCACTTTTGTCCATGAGGTACTTATCTCTAAGTCAAACTGAAAGAGACTCAGAACATAAATACCAAGAATGTATTCTCCAACTTCCATTCACTTTCTCTCTGACTCCGCTAAATCCTCTACATTCCTTGATCTCTTCCTTTTATTTTCTCACTCATAACACCAAAACAGATCTGAACTTGAGCCCTGCCCCTATTCTCTTGTTATATGATATAAAAATCATGTGACATCAACTGTGACGCTAACCAGATAGCCTCTCAATGTAATATATACTTTGAATAGCAAAGGCCACCAGATACAACAGCCAAGTCACCCACATGGCATTAGTCCTGCCTTCCCCACTGGGCTTTCCTAGCTCAGCTTCAGCACACATCAAGAGCTGAGACTCAGCTTAAGTGACTTCAGTTCTTCCTTTTTCTTACTCCTTTCTCCTTTTAGGTGCTCAATGTATTTTTGTTATGAATTCTATCATAGTATTACTTATTCTCTGAAAAGCATACCTTGATTGAAAGGGATTTTGGCCATCAAAAACTGGCTTGGGCCCTGGTCAGTTGGCTCAGTGGTAGAGTGTCGGCCTGGCATGCAGGAGTCCGGGGTTCAATTCCCGGCCAGGGCACATAGGAGAAGCACCCATCTGCTTCTCCACCCCTTCCCCTCTACTTCCCTTCTGTCTCTCTCTTCCCCTCCCGCAGCCAAGGCTCCATTGGAACAAAGATGGCCCGGGCACTGGGAATGGCTCTATGGCCTCTGCCTCAGGCGCTAGAATGGCTCTGGTTGCAACAGAGCAATGCTCCAGATGGGCAGAGCATCGCCCCCTGGTGGGCATGACAGGTGGATCCCAGTCAGGCACATGCGGGAGTCTGTCTGACTGCCTCCCTATTTCCAACCTCAGAAAAATACAAAAAATACAAAAAAAAAAAACTGGCTTGAAAATAATGTAGAAAATTAGAATTAATTTTCTCAAGCCCTAATCAGTTGGCCCAGTGGTAGAGCATTGGCCTGGCGTGCAGAAGTCCCGGATTTGATTCTCAGCCAGGGCACACAGGAGAAGCGCCCATCTGCTTCTCCACCCCTCCCCCTCTCCTTCCTTTTTGTCTCTCTCTTCCCTTCCTGCAGCCAAGGCACCATTGGAGCAAAGATGGCCTGGGCGCTGGGGATGGCTCCATGGCCTCTGCCTCAGGTGCTAGAGTGGCTCTGGTCACAACAGAGTGATGCCCTAGATGGGCAGAGCATCGCCCCCTGGTGGGCATGCTGGGTGGATCCCGGTCGGCGCATGCATGAGTCTGTCTGACTGCCTCCCTATTTCCAGCTTCAGAAAAATACAAAAATAATAATAATAATAATAATAATAATAAAATAAAAAAGGTCTTTAAAAGATCATATCCTCTAGTCCTGGCCAGTTTGCTCAGTGGTAGAGCCCAGGTTTGATTCCCAGTCAGGACACACAGAAGAAGCAACCAGCTGCTTCTCCAGTCCTTCCCTTCCTCTTCTCTCTCTCTCTCTCTCTCTCTTTCTCTTTCTTTCTCTCTTTCCCTGCCACAGCCATGACTCATTGGTTCGAGTACATCAGCCTCAGGTGCTGAGGTTGGCTCTATGGAGCCTCTACCTCAGGCACTAAAAATAGCTTGGTTGTGAACATGCCCTAAATGGGCAGAGCTTTTGCCCCAGATGGGGGTTGCCAGGTGGATCTCTATTGGGGTGCATGTGGGAGTCTGTCGATCTCCCCTCTCTCAACTTGAAAATAAGGAAAAAAATCATATCTCCTGTCCTGTTTGACACTTCCCAAGGTTTAGAAAACAATCTGAAGGTACACAGCTTAACCCTAGCACATCCTCTGTTTTCCCACTTGGTTCACATATCTACATAAGATTCTTCTTAACTCACTGCCTACATGCTTAGGGTTCCAAATGACAATACCAGCACACTATGAAACAATACACTTGTATTGTTGAAGACACACAGCTAGCTAATTTGTGATTACTTGGTTATGTAAGCTGAATTTTTTCTCTGTCTCTCAAGATTACAGAGGAAAAACTGGTAATACTATGTTATCTTACCAGACAGTATACGTCTCGCCATAGCAAAGTGGAAAATGCTATTACCTTGATAATCATCCTTTTATTCTTCAGAGAGAGTATGGACTTTTCTTTGGGAAGAACTTTGATAATGCACTTGGTATGGAATGTAAGACCTCAAGAACATAGGTGTCAGTAGAGAAGCTAAAACAAAGCGGAGGGTTGAACAAGCCCGCTTGAGACAGGAGAGGAGAACACAGAGGAAAATGCAGGGACACTGAAGCCAATGAAGGGCAAGAGAAAGCTAAGATGAAGAGGTCCTTAGATGTGAAATGTCATGAAACATTTCCAGGAAATGGAGAGACCAAATGAATTGTTTAAGGTGCTGGGATTCAATTTGAAGTTATTCCCTCTTATAAATGCCCCTTATATCTTTCCACACCTCCTCAATTCTATAATTCTTGTGGATAACTTCTTGGTAAGAGGTGCATATTTGGAGGAAGTTAAGTAAGAGTCTGGGTCACATCTGCAAAAAATGCAATTGAAATGACTGCATGTAAGAAAAGAAGAAAATGAGAGGCAAAAGACACCTGGAAAACATGGGCACCATACTCCACTCAACGTGCAGATGCCTTGAGCACTTCTTTGGCTTTGAATGGGGATGAACAGATGTCCACAAAAGTCTCAATGGGTCAGGAAATCCCAGTTGGCATCTAAGTTATCTCATTTCCCAGCTGGAAACTTGCATCCATCTGTTCCTTTCAGGGAGAGGAAATGCTAAGGTATTTTGCCTGGCTGGGAGGGGTATCCTCTTGGTTCCACTGCCCGTCTTAACAGGCAATACCAACTGAGGCTAGCTAGATCAGCAGCAGCCTGAGAGAAACTCACTAAAACTTTATGAACCTGTGCAAATCAATGCCAACAGATCCAATATGCGCATAAGCAGCCAGATATTTTTTAAGCAATTGAGAGTAGAAAAGAAAACAATCAATTATTAAGTGGGTCATTTTTGTCACCATCTTCTGTCACACTCAGTCAATATGTAGCACAAAACATTTTTCCAAGTACAAAGTCAACGTGAAGGTCATATTAAAACTAAAGAAGTTTTTTGGGGAAGTGGGAGGTAGGGAAGGGTAAAAAAATACAAATAGTTTATTAACATTTTTTTAATTAATTGAAAAAAGAACCACTGGAAGAATTACAATCTCCAGCAACCAGAGCATTGTTAGTGCGGGCAGAGAAAAGCTACCACTTAGTCACTGTATAAAATAAAAAAGAGTGTTTTCCACTAGAGATAAAGCTGCAAAGGATTGATTCACTTTGAAAGTCCAAAGTCCAGAAGAGGGAGAAAAAAACACCCACCCCATTAATAGACTCATTCCATTCTTTGTAACATAGAGTTATAAGGCTTCTTAGACAAGAGCTATAAAACACTGAGTGCTCCCCAGAGGAGGGCGTAACCTAGGAACAAGGTTTTATTAATTGCAAGGTTTATTTAGCATGAATCAATCCCCTGCGCTCCCTCATATAACTTAGGCCTACTATTCACTTATAGGAATTTTTAGGTCCAGAATGATTTTTACAAGCCTTTATCTTTCAGGACAGATGGATAGTAGGATAGGGAGAAGTTTCTAGCTTGTTTTTTTTCTATAAATCAATATATTTTATACTTCATAACATCTGCTTTATAATAATTGTTTTTCTATTTTTGTTTTCCTTAGTCCCTTTTTCTTGTCTGTTAAGTTTTAAGGGGGAAAAAAGAAAAAGAAAAAAAAAGCCCCTAGTCCAGGGGTCCCCAAACTACGGCCCGCGGACCGCATGCGGTCCCCTGAAGCCATTTATCCGGCCCCCGCCACACTTCCGGAAGGGGCACCTCTTTCATTGGTGGTCAGTGATACTTCGCAAAGTGCGGCATCACTCACGTACAGTACTACTTCTGGTGACACAGGATGCACACGTCACGGCCCCGGAAGCGCGTCATATCACTTGTTACGGCTAGCAGTGACAAATATGGAACCGGACATTGACCATCTCATTAGCCAAAAGGAGGCCCATAGTTCCCACTAAAATACTGGTCAGTTTGTTGATTTAAATTTACTTGTTCTTTATTTTAAATATTGTATTTGTTCCCATTTTGTTTTTCTACTTTAAAATAAGATATGTGCAGTGTGCATAGGGATTTGTTTATAGTATTTTTTATAGTCCGGCCCTCCAACGGTCTGAGGGACAGTGAACTGGCCCCCTGTGTAAAAAGTTTGGGGACCCCTGCCCTAGTCAGTGGTTCAGCAGATAGAGTGTCATCCTGGCATATGGATGTCCCGGGTTCAATTCCTAGTCAGGGCACACAGGAGAAACAACCATCTGCTTCTCTCCCCTGTCTCTCTTCCCCTTTTCTCTCTCTTCCCCTCCAGCAGCCAGTGGCTCAATTGGTTTGAGTGTGGCCCCATGCACTGAGGATAGCTCCATTGGAGCAAATCAGCCTCAGGCACTAAAAATATCTTAGTACTTGAGCATCAACACTAGATGGGGCGGTGAGGTGCAAGGCAAGGCAGGGTGGGGTGGGGCGGGGTGGGGCGAGGCAAATACCCCCAGGTTGTTCTCTACTTGCGAGACTTATGTTCTGTTCATATTTGCATTCCCAGTCCCTAGCATAGTACATACATAGCATATAATAGATGTTCAATAAACATTTTCTGAGTAAATGCTTAAATTATCCATCCAAGTCTATTTACTAGCTGTGTTCTGTTTTTCTCCCAAATCTAATTTTAATCCTCCATTGAGCTCTATGTCTTATGAGTGAAGCTGACAGTATAAAGTGTGTCAACAGGGTTCTTTACTCTGTGGCTTATATATGACTTTGGTCAATGGGAAGCACTAAAGGAGAAGGGGAGAGAGGAAGAGGGGTAAGGTCTAGGTATTTATTTTCCATGCTCCTTCCCTAGCAAACTACCACCAAAGTCCACTGTTCCTGTCAGGTGATCCTCTTCATTTCTCTGTGTTCCAGGCACCACTGTTTCCCAGTGTCCTTTCAAGCCTTGGGGTAAATAGGACTCTGCACTGTTGTTAGCCCAGGGACTTCAGTGCACTCCTATTGGTATTCTTAAATCTTGTCCCTGACTTTAGAAATAGTCCCTTTATTAAAATATCCTCAATTACTCATGGATTGGGACATTTGTTTCCTGACTAATGCAGTCTTAGGATTTATAAAATACTATCAAAGTTCAATGAAAATTAAATAAAAAATTTAACTTTTGAACATTTTTTTATAATGACAGCTGAGTCTATTGATCATCTGCATACCTCAGGCTCTTTTTTATTTTTTTAATTAAAGGCAGAATTGGTTTTCATTTCTTCCCTGAGTAAATGTTTAACCAATTTTATTGAGCTACTTATGATGTGGGGGCTTTGTTCTGATGAAGGTGCTCAGAGGTGTTTTGTAGCTAGTAGCTACAATAGGTATAAAAATATCTGTCTATTTAAATGATGCATTAAATTACACTTCTGTGAAATTTTGAATTAAAGTAAGAAAAAAATAACTATATGAAATGTGTTGTTTAGCAAAGTTATTTAAATCATTTTATTTTACAATACAATTTAACTAGATGTTTATTTATATTGCAAATAAGAAAATAAATTAAAACATGGAGCTTTAAATTTTCTTTAGTCAATGTGAACTCTATTTTATTACACATGATTAAATCACTGTGATAATATTTCCACTTTGACTATAACAAAAATATACATGTAATAGATTATGAGAATAATGTTCTGAATTTTTTTCTTAGGTAAATCATTATTTGAATGGAATTTATTTTGTATACCATATCTTCAGTATATGGTAAAAAAAATAAATTAAAATCCATTTGCTTCAACATTAGGAAAACCTTAGTCATCCATTATTTTTTTTTAAATATTTTATTTTTAACTTTATTCAGTTTTTGTTTGTTTGGTTTTTTTTAGAGAGACACAGAGAGAGAGAAGAACAGAAAGCATCAACTCTCATATGTGCAAGCCCAGGGTTTCGAACTGGCAACCTCAGCGTTCCCAGGTTGACACTTTATCCACTATGCAACCACAGGTCAGGCCAAACCTTAGTCATTCTTAACCTTTCTTCAAGATCTTTAAATTTCTGAAAACATATCAGAAAAACAATAATAGCATTTTCTCATTCATTTTCATACTAGTTTTTCCAACTCAAATATGAAGATAAGGAATGAGTTGTGGAGGGAGGAAAAGATAGAAGAAACAAAAAACCAGGGGGAAAGGCCACCAAAGTATTATGTTCCTTTTTTCTTGCCTAGAAAACAACATTGGTACTCTTGAAGGCAAATGGACTTTCTAAAATGTAGGATGATAGCTAAGCTGGACCAAATTCAAAATATCATTCAGCATCTCACTCTGTTTTTTCTTATGAGGATAAAAGAATAGATTTCTCTTTCTGAACTATCATTTTTTTCCCACTTGCCAGTGGGTTTTGGCAGAATGAGAAGTGGAGGAAGGTAAGCATGGTTGTACTCATATCTTAATTATAAAATAGCTCCCCCACTCATTTTTTTCTTATGTTTTACTTGTTTTGTACACTGATCTGTGGACTCTTGCTCTCATTAACTCGCTTAGCCCAGAAAGCAGCATTCATTAGGGTTGATGAGAACATTACTCGGGAAACGATTAAGTAGAACATTGGTATCTCATACTGGTGCGTGCTATCATGAAACTGCCCACTACCTGACACTCTGACAGTTCTCCTTGAGTTCTGGTTTCCCTCTTTGAAATGTCTTTCATACAGTTGCCAGAGTTTCCTAAGAGCCCAATTTTATAATTTTGAAAAAATGAAGTAGTTCTCCATTGTTAAATACTTCCGGTCTTGACCCCTCTATGTAAATTTTCCCAAAACTGCTTGATTTGGTTGCTTTCTTCATGCTCAACCAAATACCCTCTTATTTCCTGGCCAATACCTCTGCTCTTGTCATACCAGATCCAGAATAAAATAAAACTCTTTCTCTCAACCAAAACTATATGCATCTCTGCTGCTTGTATTGGTCTACTGACTTTTCTACTTGTTTGTACATGTTTTTATTTTTCCTTTTTTTATAGTCTCTTTTAGGAATCTTTTAAAGAGCCATACAATGTCATAGATCTTTTAGGTTTGAAAGTATCCAAATATATTGTTTATTTTTAATTTTAATGCATTTTTGGCTAGAGAACTTTGTCCATATACTACCAATTCTTTGGTATTTCTTGACTTCTTTTGTGGAATTGGATGGAATCAAATTTTATAAATGTTCCACGTATGTCTAAGAACTATGAGATTGTTCTATTTATTGGATGAAGCTACTACACACACACACACACACAAATGTAATGAAGATATTTTCTTCTGTTGTTCAAATCCTCCATGTTTTCTCAATATTTTTACCTGCTTGATCTATAAGTTTCTATTAGAATTTCAAATGGGTGCAGATTTTTAAATTTCTTCTTTTATAGTTGTCAGATTAATATTTAAGTATTATGAGGTTGTTTTTAATTGGATTACCCTCTGGGTTTAGGATCCTATTTCTCAGTAAATTTCTTCACAACAAATGAGAAGTTTGGTGCAGCACTATGACTGTAGAATCATGTCATAAACCCCAGATATGTTGGATGAGAAACATGTTTAAGAACTATTACTATGGTTGATACTTGGCAAATTACTGGAGGTAAATATATGTTACTTGAATGGTAGGATGATATCTAACTCATATCTGTGTCCATAATGCTTAGCTTACTTCCTGAAATATAGAGTTGTCACTAAAGGATTGCTTGTGGAAGAAAAGACCAGAGTTTGTTTTCTGAGAGTACAATTTCAGTAAAGCCAAGTCAGGACAGTTGCTATAAAGCTGCCTAGTTTCATGTCAAAATTCTGATTACCATATAGACATTTGAAAGAAATGTTTTATTTTTAGATTTAAAAAAATCACACAAGTTAAAAATAATAGAGCAAACAATTGAAAAGGCTGTTACGATTGAATTGTGGGGAATTCAGAAAAAGAAAGAAAAGATAGGAAAAATAATATAAAATGAGAAAAAGAACATTTGAATACTTCCTGTGTATTAGAGTGCTTTATATTGCTTATTTCAACTAATAGCTTAACCATTATATGGTAGATAAAAATATCTCTATTTTATAGAGAAAAGCCAAATACCAGAGTGCCTAAATAATTCACTCAATTACAAATAACCAGTAAGAACCTGAGACAAAGAACAAAAGTATATATGTGTCCTATAGCCAAGAAATACCAGAAGCACACCTTCAGTTGAGGGATTTAATACTGTTTGCTTTGGAAATAATGGGCTGTCTCAGAAAGAGACCAAAAATAAATAAATAAATACATAACCTAGTAGAAGATCTTGTCTTTGGTGATTTGGGGGAGGATCTAGGAAAGAGGGTTTACTCAAGATTGTATGCTGTCAGAAAGCATGAGTGGGTATCTCAATACACCTTACTGATAAGGAGGGGAGACAAGAATGAAGATAAAGCTATAACTGATAAAGAAGTAGCAGCCATGCATTTTGGATGAGTAAGGGGGTGTTCAATATTTTGTGGGTGGCATAATGACCTTGTTTTTCTGTGCTTGGACAGAATTATGAAGTGGCCTTCCTTTATCTCCTTTTATCGTGATCTCCAAGTAATCTTGTCTGAGGTTAGTCCGCTGTAAGATTGTTTACATCTGGTTGGAGAAAAACATAACTTCACTTGAGTGCCAGGCAGGCTTCTCAAGGTCAGGGGCTGCTCCTTTTGTTTTTCCCAGTAAGAGCTTAGAAGACCATGTTTCTTCTAACCAGACTATTCAATGAAAATGGAAAGAAACCTGAAGAACAATTTTTACCTGTCCATTTTCCCCCACTCTACCACCTACGTAAGAGCAACACATTGAGTTCATATCAGAGAATAAAATGTTTTATTCCTATTTCCCAAAAAAGGAAAAACACACTCTGAATCAAATTTAAGGAATGCAGAAGTCTAAACCAAAAAAAGATATTTATAAATTAGTTTTTCAGTGAAAGACTCTGCCATTTACCCCAGAACAAAAGAAACCTTGTAAAACAATGTAGGAGTAACATTTGACAAAAGCTGTCTACTTAGGTGCTGAACTTTCCTGCCTTCTCTCCTTTTAAAATTCTAGAACACATGCTAAAAGAATAAAAGTTGACTCGGATGCTGTAAATTAAATAATTCAAAGGATGAGGGTGAAAAGCAATGATCTGTTTCTTCCTCTGATGGAAAACAGTCTTCGTGCTTCATTAATGCACAGACAGCTGTCACTTATCCCTGATGGAATCCAGAGGACACAATCCTTGAAACAATACATCTAGTTAAATAGAGAGAGAGGAATTTTGAGGGTACAGTTTAGAGAAAAACAAGTTACTGCACAAATCGTCTCATGAAATATCTACCAAGATATCTGGCAAAATTTGATAAAATCTTAAGGAATATATTTCTTTCTAAAATAGTAAAACAATTAAGAGCATTATTAAATAATAGTGTTGGATATTTGAGGAAGGTGAATGTAATAGCATTTATACAGTGATTGTGTCTTCTATCAAATTCTGGTTCTGCTATCAATTAGCTGTGTTACATGGTCAAATAGCCTTTGTAAGTTTCAATTTCTTCTTAGATAATAAAAATACCTGCTTAGCCATCTCACAGGGCTTAATGAATATCAAATAAGGACATGTACATGGAATGACTCTGTGAACTAGAAAGCACCACAGATGTGTAAGTGATCATTACTTAAGATACAATATGGGCCCTGGCTGGTTGATTCAGCAGTAGAGCGTTGGCCTGGCGTGTGGGGGACCCGGGTTCAATTCCCGGCCAGGGCACATAGGAGAAGCGCCCATTTGCTTCTCCACAGCCCCCCTCCTTCCTCTCTGTCTCTCTCTTCCCCTCCCGCAGCCAAGGCTCCATTGGAGCGAAGATGACCCGGGCGCTGGGGATGGCTCCTTGGCCTCTGCCCCAGGCGCTAGAGTGGCTCTGGTCGCAACACAGCGAAGCCACAGAGGGGCAGAGCATCGCCCCCTGGTGGGCAGAGCATCGCCCCTGGTGGGCGTGCCAGGTGGATCCCGGTCAGGTCGGGCGCATGCGGGAGTCTGTCTGACTGTCTCTCCCCATTTCCAGCTTCAGAAAAATACAAAAAAAAAAAAAAAAATACAATATGTACAAAAGTAATCTCTGTTTATTCATTTATCCACAAATAAGGGCTTATTTTATACTTTTATTTCTTTCAATATAATCTTATATGCTTTAGTGTATTCAATATTAGATCATTCTTACTGAGTATGAGTTCACATGTGAAATATGTGAATCTTACATATTCTTGTAAACATTTAAACACGTAATCATTTACTTTGTAGCACAAATGAGCATGAAATAAAGGTGGACATTTTAAATTTAAAAAGTAATACGATTGATGAAAATTTATTTCATACTATGCATTTCTGTGTACTGGATGATTGAATTAGATGTCTAAGGAGTCCGTTTATATCTTCAGAGAGAGATTAAAATGATAAACTCATGGTACAGCTAATGCCCTAATTAATTGTTCCCTTTTCAAAATCTTCCCTGGCCCCTGAGGATCAGCAGCAAGTCTATTCTGCTGTATTTAAATGCTAAGAAGAAATATAATTGCATAATAAAAACTTGACTTTTCACATTTTATTATTTCTCATTAATATTATAACACTATTGTATTTACTTTAATTTTTATTTATTTTGTTTCTCCACACAGTAAGTTTCATTTTTATTTATGTATTTATTTTTTACTGAATTTATCAGGGTCATATTGTTTAATAAAATTATATACATTTCAGGTGTGCAATTCTATAATACATCATCTGTATACTGTATTGTGTGTTCACCACTCCAAGTCAAGTCTTCTTCCATCACCATTTATCCACTTTACCTTCTTCCGCTTTCTCCTACCCTTCTTTCCCTCTGGTAATTCAGTTGTCTATGAGTTTGGTTTTTTCCTTAATCTCTTCATGTTTTTCTCCCTTTCCCCCAACTGACCTTTCTTCTACAGCTTTCTATCTCTTCTCTCTATATGAATTTGTTTGTGTTTTGTTAGTTTTGTTTATTAAATATAAATATAAATGAAGTCATACATAAGTGTCTTTCTCTGGCTGGCTTATTTCACTTAGCATAATACTTTTCAGGTTCATCCATGCTGTCACAAAAAGTAAGATTTCCTTCTCTTGTACAGCCAAGTAATATTCCCTTTTATAAATGTAACACAGCCTTTTATCCACTCCTCTACTGATGGGCACTTGAGCTGCTTCCAAATCTCAGCTATTGTGATAACACTGCAATGAACACAGGAGTGCATATATTTTTTTGAAATAGTTCCTTGTTTCTTTGGATATATTCCCAGAAGTGGACCACTAGGCGATAAGACAGTTACATTTTTAATTTTTTGAGGTAACTCCATACTGTTCTATAGTAGTGGTACCAATCTACATTCCTACAAACAGTGCCTGACGGTTTCCTTTTCTCCATCCTCACCAACACTTGTTTGTTAATTTATTGATGATAGCCCTTCTGACAGGTGTGAGGTGATATCTCATTGTGGTATTAATTTGCATTTCAGTGATTATTAGTAATGTTCAGTATCTTTTAATATGTTTATTGGCCATTTGTATGTCCTATTTGGAGAAGTGTCTATTAAGGTACATTCCCATTTTTAAATTGGATTGTTTGTTTGGTGTTGAGTTTTATAAATCTTTATAAACTTTGGATAATAACCCCTTATCAGTTGTGTCATTGGTGAATATGTTCTCTCATTCAGTGGGTTTTCTTTTCATTTTATTTATGGTGTTTTTGCTGTTCAAAACCTTTTTAGTTTGATGTAGTTGCAACCCCCCATACTTATGCCATTTGGAGGGTCATGCTCCACCCAAGAAAGATGGCATCTGCAGTGTGAGAGAGTGATTCAGCCAATTGGTCCTGGTGGCTGTCCCCTTAGTTCTCTACAAAACCCAGTCTCTCCTTACATAACTAGTCTGCTTGTCTTTCCTCCACTGGAGCCTAGGATGAGTAAATGTAAATAAGATTTCATGTGCATTGGCCCATTAAGACAGCAACTTTCTCTCTAGCAAACTCCTCTCTCCCAGGGAACAGAATCTCCACTCATTTTACAGCCAGATTTATACGAGCACCTCGTCCCAACTCTAGTGCACTGGGCTGAGGAGCCCAGGTTGGGGTTCAGACCCCATACTTCTAAGGGGGAACTCCCTACAGCTGAGCTATCCTTCTGGAATCAGAAATCCACTGTGGGAGCAGGGCCAGCCTTTTCCACATTTCTGTTCTTTCTACCAGTCTTGATGTGGCTTCTTCTGTATATCTTTGGTTATAAGACTTCTTGTCAGCTAGTCTTCAGTTGGTTAGTCAGGATTACTGTTCTATATATTAGTTGTAATTCCAATTTGCTCCTGGGAGGATGTGAGTGTAACATTCACCTACTTTGCTGCCATCTTGGATGCCCTCTACTTTAATTTTTAGTATTTCTGAACATATAAGAAGCACATCAGTGAAAGAAAAGTAATTAGATTCTGACATGCCTGATGATAAATGTACACACCCTTGGGAATAGCAAGAAGCTTTGACCATAGGGCATCTCTACTTTTAGCATACTATCTTTATACAAATTATAAATCAGAGATTATCTCTATTATGATGAAAATTTTAATAATAATGAATTAAGATTAGTTGGATAAAGACTTCCATCTATGCATTTTATCAAATCAGAGGCAAGTTTAGATTGGAACAAGAATTTTTAAAAAAAATTCTCACAGGGAGCAGCCCAAGATGGCCAACTTGGAGGGTCGGGTGTTGGATTAGGAGAAGATGATTCTGGATTGCCTGTAGCTACAAGAAGGTTGCTGAGGGCCAGTCAAAAGTGGTGACTCCTACTGGTCTTCTCCAGTTTCCAGCCTGTGAGTTCCAGGGCCGGTACATCCAGTGGCCAGATACAGTACATCAGAGGCCATATACCTAACAACAATAGTTAGAGTAGTATCTTAAGAAAAGGCTCCTCACACCTGAACCAGCTGAGGCATAGAAAATGTTGTCACTAACAGCAAAAAGAGCAGTAGCAGCAGACAAGTAGCCCACAGCAGATTACAAACAGCTGAAGCCATCCCAGGAAGATTTAGAAATTATACAACTGAAAGCTGGAGTCAGACAACACCAACCCTATACTCAGCTACACAAACAACATATTTGAAGGAGCAGTCTATATTGAGACAAAATGAGATGACAGGGAAGTGCAATTCAAATGAATCAACTAGAGGAATCCCCAGAAAAAGAATTGAATAAAATGGAAATAACTAAGATGCCGGATGCAGAGTTTAGAGTAATGATTGTGAGGATGCTCAAGGAGCTTAGAGCAACCATAGATAGACAAATGAGCACCTAAACAATGAGATATCTGGCATCAAAAAGGACATTGAAATCATAAAAAAGAATCAGACAGAAATGATAAACACAATATCAGAAATGAAGACTACACTACAAGGAATGAAAAGCAGGCGGGATGAAAAAGAGGATCAAATCAGCAATTTAGAGGACAAGATAAGCAAAAGCACAGAAGCAGAACAGCAAAAGAAAAAGAGGATCAAAATGTCTGAGAAAACTCTAAGAGAGCTCTGTTACAATAGGAAGAGAAACAACATCTGCATCATAGGGGTTCCTGAAGGAGAAGAAAAAGAACAAGGGATAGAGAACCTGATTGGAGAAATCATAGCTGAAAATGTCCCGAAATTAATGCAGGTTAAAGTCACACAAGTTCAAGAAGCATAGAGAATCCCATTAAAAAGGAACCCAAATAATCCTAAACAAAGACACATCATAATTAAAAAACCAAAGCTAAGAAATAAAGAAAGAATACTAAAAGCTGCAAGAGAAAAGCAGTTAGTCACCTACAAAGGAGACCCCAAAATGCTGACATCGAACTTCTCAACAAAAACACTTGAGGCAAGAAGGGAATGGCAAGAAATATTCAAATTAATGCAGAACAAGATCCTACAACCAAGACTCTTTATCCAGCAAGGCTATCATTTAAAATAAAAGGAGAAATAAAAAGCTTCCCATACAAAAAAAAAAAAAAAAAAACCTCAAGGAATTTATTACAACCAAACCAATGATGTAAGTAATGTTAACGGTCCTGTTGTAAACAGAACAAGGGAGTGGGAGCGGGGAATCTAGTAAAGAGGAATGTAGATTTAAGATTTTAGAAATGCATCCAAATTGAAAAAGAAGTAAAACTATCATTATTTGCTTATGATATGATACTGTACATAGAAAACCCTAAAATCTCAGTAAAAAAACTACTGGACCTAATAAATGAATTCAGCAAGGTGGCAGGATATAAAATTAATATTCAAAAGCCAGTGGCATTTTTATACACCAACAATGAACTGTCTGAAAGAGAAATTAAGAAAACAATCTCTTTCACTACTGTAACAACAACAAAGAAAGTACCTAGGTGTAAATTTAACCAAGGGAGTTAAAGACTTGTACTCAGAAAATTATAAAACATTATTAAAAGAAATCAAGGAACATAATTGAATCAAAAATGGGCAAAAGAAATGAATAGACATTTCAAAGAGTACATTCAGATGGCCAATAGGCAAAAGAAAAAATGTTCAACATCACTAATCATTGGAGAAATGCAAATTAAAACTACAATGAGATATCACCTCACACCAGTCAGAATGACACATTAACAAAACAAAACATAATAAGTGCTGGTGATGATGTGGAGTAAAGGGAACCCTCCTGCACTGCTGGTGGGAATGCAGACTGGTGCAGCCACTGTGGAAAATGGTGTGGAGATTCCTCAAAAATTAAAAATGGACCTGCCTTTTGACCCAGCCATCCCACTTTTAGGAATATATACTAAGAACACCAAATCACTGATTCAAAAGAAGAAATGCACCCTCATGTTTACGGCAGCATTGTTTACAATAATGAAGATGTGTATACAGCCCAAGTGTCCTTCAGTGGACGACGAGTGGATTAAAAAGCTGTACTACATATACACATGGAATACTATGGGGCCATGAAAAAGAAGGAAATACTACCTTTTGCAACAACATGGATGGACCTGGAAACTATAATGTTAAGAGACATAAGCCAGGCAAGAAATAAAAATATCATATGACCTCACTCATATGAGGAATTCAGTGAACAATGTGAACTGAGGAACAGAATAGAGACAGAGGAGGGATCAAAGAGACCAGTGGGAAAGCAGACAGAGGGAAAGGGGCTGAGAGGATAAGATCAGAGAAGGGAAAGAGCTTGGTGAAATTATATATACATAACAGCATTATAGAGAGTAGAAGAGCAAATCCTGGAGGAAAGCGGGGAGGATGTTAGGGGGAGGGGGCAAGAAGGATATTGAGGGGAATTTGGGGGTGTGGGAGGATGTATTCAGTGGACACTTGAATCTATGTAAACACAATAAATTTAAATCAATAAAAAAAAAGAAATCATGAAGTATGAGATGGATAGGAATTCCAGGACATAAAGATTCCTATAAAATATATTACAGTTAAAGAGTATTTGTTCGTGTACTTTTCAATGGATAATGGTGAGTTTTGAGTCATTATATTGCTTGAGATGTATTTAAAAAAATTTTTTTCTCACAGAAATATGCCAATAAATTTATTTGCAACATGTTCCCTATCTTTACTTAATAAAGTTGATATTAGATTCCTGGCTTTAAGTTTATAAGTACTAGTCTTAATGATAATGTTCTTTGCCATTAAGCTGGTAAGTCTGTTATTAACAGATTTCCCATGAGTTATTTTTTGACAGGAACCCTTTAAGGCAATGTCTTCATTTCTGAAATTAACACTTTAATTTTGGATCTAATTCCCCACTCTCTTCAGTTATCTAAATAATTAAAGTCAAGATTACTTAATTAATCTGAGTATTGTATTAGCTAACATTATACTGTTCGACTATTTGAGCTGAGAAAATATAGCTGTTGAATCAACCTACAGGTGTAACCTTGCTCTTTTCTCTATGATTTATATAACAGCTGTGCCCGTTAGTTCAACTTCACACAGTTCAAAGGCAAATCTTCTGCAGAGTTCACTCTTGCTGGAGGCCATTACCTAATTGGTTACCCTCCCGTCCAGATCCATCAAGTCTCAGACAGGTTCTTCACAGGTGAAGCAAAGTAGAAGCATGTCACTATTAACAGAGAGACTCGGGCAACTATTATTCAGGTTGTGATCAAACAGTAAAGAAATATGCACACTGTTGTCTCTCATGTTATTCTCTGACAGACTAAAGAAGACAAGAACAACACAAATTTTTTAATGATAGCTAACATTGGATTTTTGCTGCTGTTGTTACTGCTATTGATAGTAATAGCAATGGCTGCTGTGATGCCACTAAGCATTTTATCCTTAATCACATACCAGTAAATGTTTATTTATTCAACAAATATTAGTTGAAGATCTCCTATAGGTCAGAATCTGTGCTGGAATTACTGCCTACAAAATAAAACAAGGACTACCATTGGCCCTCCCAAACCACAACTACTGCAAAATACACTAACCAATTAATAGTTACTGAGTTTAAAACAAAGCTTATTATTTATGCTAAGCACAGCTATAGACAGAGAAATGACTAATGAGGTAAGGTAATATCAGGAGGCTTGTAAAGGATATTGCCCCATAATATCCGTATCCTGAATCATATCCTTATCCTGATTATGTGAATTTCATGTGTGTGAAATTACTTATCACTGATTTAACTTGATAATTGTGATCTTAAATGGCAATTATAAATAGTATAAATGAAGTGAAGGATGATAAAATTTTCTATTAGTCAGTAATTATTGGGTGCTAAAGTACTTCTGGGATTTGAAAATAAGTACATTCTACTTCTAGAATCAAGGAACAAGTGTATCAAAATATGAGCAAAAACTCAAAACAGAATACAAGCCCTCAATAAGTATTACAAACAATAGCAAGAGGAGAGAGGAGTATAGATAACAATGCCAAAACATTCTTAGCAGGTAAAGGACATTCCAATGTCAGATGTACCTCTGACCTTTATCACGGAAGAGGACATTTTTACCTATAATCTTAACACTCAGTTTTTTGGTTTAAAAATTCTAAGCCAATACCAAATGGATCGATTTATTCTAGAAAGAATACCTAAAATTTCAAGTAAATGTTGCCTGACCTGCTGTGACACAGTGGATAAAGCATCAACCTAGAATGCTGAGGTCACGGGTTGAAAACTCCAGGCTTGCATAATCAAGGTACATACAAGAAGCAACTATGAGTTGATGCTTCTTGCTTCTCCCTCTATCCTTTCTCGCTCTCTTTCCTCTTTCTAAAATTAATAAGTAAAATCATTAAAAAAGGAGAAGCTTGCTTTAAAATAAAAATACTAATTTTTAGAGGTATTGTAAAATAGCAGTCAACAATTATGACTATAATTCAGTGGCCATATAGATAAAAGAAAAATTAGGAGAATGTAGTGTCTTAAAAATCAAGAAAGAGAAGTGTTTTAAGATGAGGAAGTGTTCAGCCAACTCAAATGTTTGAAATGATGGATTTCAAGTGAGGATCTCATGAGGTAATTCCTCTCAAGTTTCATGTAGGTGTGTGAGTGCAGGCACTGAGATCAATGATTGAGTTCATTCATGGTTGATACTTTATAGAAAAACTGAGAAAGATGTGAGATTATTGAGATATGTTTCAAAAGAGTGACAGAATAATGTACCATGGACTGAGAATTGGAAGTGAAAACATGAATAGTGAGAAGATAATGGAAACTATAACGATGAATTTTGAAACATAAGCTGTGCCAAAGGAGAGGGAAGAATGAGAAATAATTATAGAGTAATGAGAAACTTGTGGGATCACTGGATTCGAGATCAGGATGTCATTGAGAAATTGTTGCCGTAAAATTATTAAGCAAAGAAAATGGCAGAGAGAAAATTGTGGTCATCATCAAGTCATGATGCTTGAATTTGATATTTCAGAGGTCAGAATTGAGGATATAGTGATGGGTGGGTAAAAAATTGTCATGAGAAAGGAAGAAGTCATGAAATTTAGAGGTCAGCATTTAGACTAGTTATACACAGGGAGTTAGGGGTTAACAAAAATAATAATTTCTGTTGGGTTGAAGTAGATAGATGTGATCCAGAGTTTGTAATGTCTTTAGGGAATAATGGTGATTACTAGAATCTTTGGAGATAAAAAAAAAAGAGAATGATGGCAGAAGCTGCAATAGTGTATAAATTTTGCAAGAGAGATAAGAAATGGGGAACCAAGAAGACACATCTCCCATCTCATAACTGTAAAGTAAGTTTGATGTGAGAGAAAAATACAACCTCCATTTCAGGTAGAAACTGGGAAGCATTTTCCTCAAGGAACTGCCTTGTTTCCTTTAAGGCCAGAATGTTAAGACAAATTTCTGAGACAAGGTTAAAGTCATTAAACTTTGCTGATTGCAGAAAGAGAGGCAGCCAAATATTAAAATGGCTTAACAGCCATTATTAGTTATAAATACATTTAAGAAAAAATAAAGTTGGAAGATTTTTTTTTAAATATTAGCACTAAAGATGCAAATGATGTGTTTATGTTTAATAACTGAATTATATAATCCTAATAAAGTTTAGGTATCCTTTTCATGCTTAAGAAAACTTTAGGCCCTAGCTGGGTGGCTTAGTGGATAAAGCATCAGCCTGGTGTGTGGAAGTCCTAGGTTCAGTTAGCAATCGGAGCACACAGAAAAAGCGACCATCTACTTCTCTTCCAACTCCCTCTTCTCTTTCTCTTTCTCTTTTCTTCCCACAGCCAGTAGCCCAATTGGTTCAAGTGTGGCCCCAAGAACTGAGGACAGCTTGGTTGGTCCAAGCATTGGCCTAAGGCACTAAAAATAGCTAAGATTTCAATCAGCCCCAGACAGGGATTGCCTGGTGGATCCTAGTCAGGGTGCATGTGGGAGTCTGTCTCTATCTCTCCTCCTCTCACTTAAAGATAAAATAAAATAAAAACTTTTAAAAAAGAACACTTTGCTCTCATTTATATCACTTATAACCTTGAAAAACTTGAATAAATATTGAAAAATTTTGGTTGGTATTTTTGAAAAATTAGATGTTAGATTTAAAAAAATCTCTTAGATTCATTCATTTATTCAAACAATAAATTCAAAGATACTAAGTACTTCTCTCGATGCTTGAAGTATGTAAGTAAATAAAACAGAAAATCGTCCCTATGTTCATGATGCTAACATTCCCCTGAGAAGAAACAGACTATGTATATAAGACAATAACTATAAACAGATAAATAATATACTGCTCACAATAATTAGGGGATAGATTAAAATATCCCCTAATTTTTGTGAGCAGTATAGATTGTATGCTAAAAGAAAACAAGGGCTATTGAAAAATAGAAAGCAAAGTAAGCAATGGAGATCTAAAGTATTGGGGTAACGGATTGCAAATTTAAATTCTGTGTTTTGGGTAGGCTTCCATGAAGTGGTGGCATTTGAGCAAAAACCTGAAGACAATATAAAAAAAGTGCATTTAAGAGAGGGAGCAGCCCAGGTGGAGGAAAGAGCTGGAAGAGAAGGAGTGAGGCTGATGTGCTGGTGGAGGGTGATGGGACAGGGTGGCCACACAGAATAAGGGATAGTCAATAAAAGATGCAGCATTGGATGGAGTGACCAGTGCTCAGGTTCTGGATTTACTTGGGAGGTACTAGCAAGTGTTTCCCAATGGAATTAATGTAGGTGTAAGAGAAAAAAAGGAGTAAAGAATGAGGCCAAGGTTTTCACCAGAGCAATGAAAAGACTGAAGATGCCATCAAGTGCAGAGAGAACAGGATTGGGTGTGGAGAAAATCAGGTATTTTGAATGAAACATGTTGAGTCTGGTATGTATTAGACAGCCACATGTAGACAATGCACTTTGACCTTTTTATTTTAATTGATTGAACCTCTACTCATATTCAGCACAGAAGACACAAAGACCATACAGCCAGAAACCTGAAGAAAACCACACTCTTCTTTAATGCAGAAAGAAACTTCTGTAAAAGGCCTGATAGTAAATATTTTAATGAACCTTACAGTCTCCTTCAAAACTATTCTCTCTCATTTGTAATGGAAATTTAAGAAAAAAATTTTGAACCCCATACTAAATTTATATATCAAATTATATTTAACTTAGCTGTTCTAGAGTAGAGTATTGATGTATAACTTTAGTCGTACTCAAATTTATCTTCAGTGGTACACAAACATGGCATTAAGTAATTTTAAATAGCTAGGTGGTACATTTATTTACCAATTTTATATATTTGTCATTATCAATTCATTGATCACACTATTTAAAAAGGCTCAGTTTGGTGCAGGTATGTCTCTGGCAACAGCCTTATACTTCATAATCTTCCTTTGTAATAGGTACAAAAAGTGTTTCACTTGAAAGATTTCTTCAAGCTAGAAATATATCCAGTGTCTAATAATATTATTGAGTTTTTATCAAAGCTATTTTCCAGGTTTCTGGTATAGTTACTACTGAACAATGTGAAGGTGAGGGGCACTGACCCCTGTGAGGTCAAAAGTCCACATATAATTTTGACTCCCAAAAACTTAAGTACTAATAGCTTACAGTTGACCAAATGCCTTACAAATAGCATAGTTAATTAACACATATTTTGTATGTTATGTGTAATGTATACTATATTCTTACTATGAAATAAGCTAGAGAAAAAAATGTGACTAAGAAAATCATAAGAAAGAGAAAGTACACTTAAAGTATTAATTGAAAAATATCCATATATAAGGCGGCCTGTGTTGTTCTGTTCACTCATGTTGCCAAGGGGCAACTGTACCAATAATTATTTCTAGTATTAACAGTGATATGACATAAATCAATTTAAGCAAATATTGTGAATGATTTGATAAAATATAAAAAGCAAAAAGAAAGCAGAGTACAGGTGGTGTTCTAATATGACAAATACCCGAAAGCTGGTTGGTGAATGTTCCATTAATGCAACCCCTTCTATAAAAAGGGGGGAACGTGTCAGGTGGTCAATTGGTTTGTCCTTTGTCCACACAGCCAGCAAATGATGGAACTAAAATTAGAGTCCTTGAACTTCACCCAAGAGCTTTATCCACATCACCAACATGGCCTGTTTTCATTCAGGAAAGGAATTGTACAGTCATTCATTAGGTGCTTGCCTAGAAAAAACTACTATGTTAACCTCAAACTGCCACTTCCTCATTAGGACATAAACAGAAGAGACAATAGAATGAATAATGATTCTTTCCTCTTGAGTGTGTGAGTGTGTAGTGTGTCCAGAGAGAGATGTGCCATGAAACTACTAAAGCTGAAGTTTTGGATTGCTCACTTTCCCAGGCCCTGGCAATGTTCATTGTGGTCATATGTTCTGTACAATTTATAAAAATAGAATACTTGTGCATATTTCTTCTTATGTAAGGTCTCCAAAGCTGTGCAAGCTTTATGCTTCTCAAAGCCCAGTTCTGAACACACAAGATCCCTGTGTGTATCCAGTTCTCTGACAATTTTATTTCAATTTGGAGGAAAACATGATGTTTCACCAAACACCAAAGTTATTCCTTGATCCTTCCTTATTGATTCTTTTTGGAATGTTTAAAAGGATTGTGATACCTAATAAACAGTATAATCTCCTTAAGACCAAAGAATTCAACTCAGCTCAGAAGTTCCTGTTGGTCTGGAATGCCTTCCTCGGGAACCCTAGTGTACACTCTCCTTATTCCATCACTTCATGCTGTTCTCTGTTCAAATACAATTTCACAGAGAATCCGCCCTTAATTCTGTGTCTAAGGTAGCATCCGCCAAACCTGTCCACTTACCCAGTGTAAGGTTTTGTCACTACCTTTGTAACCACTGACATATTTCATACGCTTTGTTTATGTGTGTTATTTCTGTCCCCTCCCCCTGCCATGGAAACTCCATGAGAAGAATCTTCATCTGTTTTATTTTATTGCTGTCCCATCAATGTCTAGAATAGTGCCTTTTATAGTGCAGACAATCAGTGGAAAATTGTGGAGTGAATAAATATTTACAGAGCACCCACTCTGTGTTAAGCCTGTGCTAAGCCCTGGGGATTCAGCAGTGAATGAGGCTGATAACTTATTATAGATGCTAATAAGTAATTGCCCGTGCAGTGAGTACTTTAAACACAGAGTTACAGGTGCTAATGAAGTATGTAACAAGAGCACCAGCATAGCCTGTGGGGGTAAGGAAGACCTCTCTGAGGCAGCGATGTTTATTTTCTATGACTTCAGAGGCCTATGACCAATGTGTGGTCATTATATGCAAGGAAAAGAAGACAGTGACGTTAAACTCCTCTTTCAACTCATTCTGAACAGAAACCTGCGCAGTATTTAAAAATGCCACCACACCAAAAGAACTGTGCTGCTTCAGTATATGCTGATTTTTTATATGACAAGAAATAGTCAGACAAGCTGTCAGCCCAGCTAATACAACAAATAAATGGTTAGATTAGTTGAACTTATCTACTAACTCAAGGAGTCTATAATTAATTACTCTATTCTTTCATGACATAAATATTTATGAAGCACCTACTTAATGTCAGGGACTGAAAAGCTAAATCTCAGAGTGTTGTCTCTGAGAATAAAGAGGATCCTAATTGGGCTCACCTCTTGCTCTCCTGCTATATTTTCTGCTCACAACTGCCAGCTAATCTTCATACACATCAGTGCTCAAAATACTCAGTAATTCCCCTGCCTCCAAAGCAATCCAGGCCCCTTCCTGCCATTCAAGACCTACTGTTCCTGGACGCAAACTTATTTCCAAGGTCTAGTCAATTCTACCCTACTCTGAGACTCCCTGTTTATTTCTCAGAAGTACACAGACAGGAACATGCCTCCACATTTTTGTTTATAAACCCTCCTCAGCCTCAATTTCCCAGGCTCTTTCAGTTGTATAGAAAAGTGCCTCAGTTGGGGACTTAGTCCCTATTAATGTCTGGGGGAAAATAAATAAACCCCTATATAATGTGTATATTGGAAGTGGGTTAGAAATAAAATGTCTCCTTGTGACATGAAAATCTCTGGTGGCTCCAACACTGCAACTGTCCCGGGTTCTTTGCCATTATAATCCAATGACAGAGCTCTCACCTCAGCTGGCTGGGGTCCTGATTCCCTGCCTGGCTCTTGTCAGCATCGATCCTAAAGATGTTAAGTTTCTGGACCCCAAATCTCTTACCCCCCAGAAGTTGGTTTTAGACTCAATCTAAAGGGGGCCTGTTATAAGCCTGTGTAATGGGGGCCAAAAGGCCAGAGCTTATCTGTGCAGAGTTATTACCTAGAATGAATAAATCTAAGTCATGCCAAATAGAGTGCTAAGGATAAAGAGGGAGTCTGTGAGGCACGGGGCCCAAAACAGCAAACACAATGAAGGAAGCGAGAGCTACATACTTACGTTCCAGGAAACGAACTAAGTCATGTGGGGAAACAGAGCACGAGGGAACAGGACCCTGGCCTAGTGAGTGCTTGTGTGCCCAGTGTGTCTGTGGTGGGTGCCAGCTTCACGGTGGTTGGTAATCCAGCAGAGGATGTGAGGTGAACAGCTGCCAGAGTTCTTGTGGCAAAATGGATCGATCATCTGGAAACCAAACTGACACCTGAGATCAGTGAACATCACCATTGCCTGAAAAACCAAGTTACCTTTTCCTTTAGACATCAAAACTCGACTCCAAATACATCTCTGCTCCCCACGTCACACCTCATAACCACTGTAGTTTGATTGGTCACTCAGACGCTAATCCTGTTGGTAGGCCAGTTTGTGTGGCCTTGACCCCAGCATCCTTCCCTTCCTTACATGTTTGCTGCTGAAAACCCGTTTGCCCCAGAACTCATCCTGCACCAGTAGGACATGCTCCACTCTCTCCACCTGGGAAGTCCTCCTTTATCTTTTTGCCAATCTTCTGCCTTTGAGATCTAACTCAAATTTTCTCTCTCTTTTATATCAGATGTCACCAAAACAATATTCAAGTGATCTCCTCATCTATTAAAAACTGTAATCATATTTAAAAATATTGGTTGAACACTCTGTTTATTTTATATAGGTTGTGCTCTGTGCCAGGCACTGAGTATTATAAATACTAACTCACTAACTCATTTAGTCTTCTTTTTTTTTTTTTCCTGAAGTTGGAAACGGGGAGGCGATTAGACAGACTCCTGCATGAGCCCGACTGGGAACCACCTGGCATGCCCACCAGGGCATGTACACTAACTTGACACTGAAGAGTAAAATCTCTCCTCTCAAAGTGCCAAAGACTAGATTAGCAACTTTTCGTCTTGAAAATTATAAAATAAAAGTATAAGCAATAGGCAATTTTCAGCTTGTCAAATATCCATAATCATCATGATTTCCAAATTTAATACAAGGTAGCTGTGATTACTATTGCCTTTCTACCTGAATATATTATACGTTTTTGCTTAAACATACATTTTACATTCATGAAAACCCACTGAAAATGATGCAGTCAAACTTCAAAATTAAGGTTTTTTTTAACTCCTAATATGTGGTTTCCATTCCATTCAAAAAGGCTATTATAAGGCTATTATAAGAATTTTTCTCCTATTACCAATGCTGAAATATTTAAACATCTGAAAGTAACATGCAAATGTTTCTATATAAAAAGTAACAGCATTCTTTGGAAAACATGAATTATATAAACTATAATTAGAGCTTCAGATTGCAAGTGTTTAAACTAAGATTACAAATTGCTGTGTTAAAAAGATACTGAGACATTCAGAGGCAAAAAAATGAAATGCCGACTAACTAAATTAACTCTCCCACATCCCAAGCTGTTCCCTCTCCCTCATGCCGCCGTGGGTGATACACCTCAACGTTGGTTCTACTGCAATGAGTTCAAGTGTGAGATGCTCATCACAGTAGGGCTGGCAGTTTCTACTTGAAAGGATAAGTTTTTGTGATAATTTTCCAACATGGTCTATTCAAGAAAGTAAACTAATATAGGTAAAACTACAAATTGAACCCTACATTTTCAAACTAAATTTTAAATAACTTGTTAATTTTTTTAATGAAGTCAGTTTTGCACATTTTTAAGAGCACACAGTGGAGGTCTCGAAATTAACTAAATAACAAATCGAGGCACCACAAAGCCAGAAGTGGAAGAATTAGATAAGAGCCAGTGGGTGTTGAATTGAGTGAGAATAAAGAAGCACTAGGTTAGAAAGTCATTCTTCTTTTAATAAGGTGTTTATTCTACACTTGAAACCTATATAATTTTATTAACCAATGTCACACCAAACAATTTAATTAAAAAAAACAATAAGAGACTATGCAAAGAGCTAATACACATATGAGCATGCTAAATAAATAAATGGGTGTTGATGAAATTTTAAAGATGACTCCAAATTACATACACTAAATTTTTAAAAAAGTTATTATCTTAGTAATCATGCTTAGTCTTTATCCTTAATAATTCTCAGTTCATAAAGGAGAGGACTCATATCTTTTTTACAGTCTCCTCAGTATCATAGGAGGCTCAGCTACAGTAGATAGCCAATTAGAAATGTTCACTCCCTGATATTACTTGCCAAAGGGAAATTGCAGCATTCTTCCATTTCTAAATCATTCTGTCATGTTTCCTATTAACATACTACTGGGTTTGTAAAATACCAAGAACAGGATAGTGGAAAGAGAACAGACTGAGACCTATATTAATGAAGGCTGGATTCTACCTTAAGAAATAAAATACAATCTCATTAAACCAAAAAGTTCTTGCAAATATTACCTATGTTGAAGTAAGACATATATACTCTAGCACACTAGATAGCCTGATGATCTGTAATGCAGTACTAATATTTGTTAACATGACACTCTTCCTCAAGCATTGTAGAGCTGATTTACAAGATTTTCCTGTGAAGTATTACTGCTCAAACCAATCAAACTTAAATAGCATCAGTCAAGAATAAATATTTCAGGTTTAACAAATATCCAAAATGTTTACTGTCATTCTGAATTTATAGTCACTATTCATGAGTGTTAGCAATGGAATCTGGTACATTGACCACTGCACTAGAATATAGCAGGTGTATAAGATGACAATGTAATGAAAATCCAGATATTAAATCAGATTTATTAACAGTGCCCCTACAGAAAAAGATTTTAATAATTATAAAAAACTCTTGATCCATTTGTTTTAATAATATTTTTATATTTTTTTAATTTATTCATTTGAGAAAGAGAGGAGAGGGGAGGAGAGGAAGTATCAGCTCCCATATGTGCCTTGACCAGACAAGCCCAGGGTTTTTTTTTGGTTTTTTTTGTTTTTTTTTTTCAAGCCCAGGTTTTGAACAGGTGACCTCAGCTTTCCAGGTCAATGCTTTATCCACTGTGCCACCAAAAGTTAAGCATAAGTTAATAATTAGTTTTAGGTAGTATTTCAGCAATCCAGTGAAGTGAACTACTTTAATAAAAATTGTTTTAAGTCTACATTTTAAAATACTAGAAATTTGTATATTAAAAATAATGGAGAAGATTTCTATCTAGAATATAATTTATTTCAGAATAGACAGGGGGGCCTGACCTGTGGTGGCACAGTGGATAAAGCGTCGACCTGGAAATGCTGAGGTTGCCGGTTCAAAACCCTGGGCTTGCCTGGTCAAGGCACATATGGGAGTTGATGCTTCCAGCTCCTCCCCCCTTCTCTCTCTCCTCTCTCTCCCTCTCTGTCTCTCTCTCTCCCTCTCTCTGTCCTCTTTAAAAAAAAAATGAATAAATAAAATAAAAAATAATAATTTAAAAAAAAAAAAAAGAATAGACAGGGGGAACCATATGGAGAGATGTTTCTCTATTTCATCATCAGTTGATCTTTGACTTTCATTTTTTTGCTTAAATCTCTTTGGGCTAATAAAACAATCTGAGTTCTTTTCCCTCTTCCCTAACATCATTGCAGAAACTCACAGCCTTCCTAGTACTTCACTGAAACTGCTTCTTCCCTTCAGCTAAACAGTCATTACGCCTTTATTTGTGAACACCCACAGAATCGTTACAATCTAGTGTGCATGTTTTTGTTAGCTGACTGACATAGCCATTCTCCCAACTTACTGAACTAGCTTTTAGAATACCATCTTTTTTTTTCTTTGCAACATATATACTCTTAAGGCAATGACTTTTTAAATTTATTTTCTAAGCTTTCTCCAGAGTCTTATTCTTATATATCAAAGACAAGAGATACAACTGTCTTTTTTTGCTTGAGGGTTTCTCAGTAGATACCAGGAAATTTATGATTCCATAATCGATTGGGCTCAAGTGCATAGTTCCAAAACCTAATGAAATAACGGAAGCTAAATTTATACTGTGTTGGATAGTTCTCAGACCATCATCACAAACTTTACTGTACTTGACCATCACAAAGACCTTTGAGGTGGGAAGGGCAGATAGAATCACCATGTTATATATGAGTAGAATAAAATCACGTTAGCACAGCTGATGCAATAGCCGAGTTGGAACTAGAAGCCAGTTCTCAAATCCTTGTCTGCAGTCCTCTCTTCCCTAACAAACATAGCTCCTTCTATATGTGCAGAATTGCATAAACATCCCTCATGTCTTAGTTTTATATGTTTATACATTCTAGTACTAAATGGAAGGAAGCTTTGGTGTTACGTAAATAAATCGGTAAATACAAATTTTGTCTTCTGAAGTTAGCGATATACAAGGAATGAAAACTAATTCATCTTTTCCTAACATAATTAATGTTTCAAACAGCAAAACTAGTGAAAATGTTTATCTTCAAACTATAAATATTTAGTATAAGACCTTGTTCTCTAAGTTCCAATTTTACATTTATTCTCAATACAATAAATCAATGTTATAAAAAGTTTGCATTACGAGAAGATATATCCACCGAGTAATTTTGAGGAAGTCTTCCACACAACTTTTTAGAGTTTGATACTTTAAATATTTAAACAGTATGCAAAAGCATATTACACATGTTATGCACCCCTGATAGTTTTTCATGAATGCTGTGTGTGAATATTATGAGAAAATGATACTTCAGCATTAATATTGTTAGAAGATGTCAATTGAGCACAGATGGGAAATCAGTCGTGGAGCACCACACATTTTATTCAGACGAGGTTAGTCAGGGATCATGCCTAATTCAGGGGTCCAGCTAACAACAGACCATGAAGAACATCTCCACCAGAGGTGGCAAGACTCAGAAAAATCAACCTGGTAAACAAAATCCCATAGTTTCCCATCATCTTGTAAGTCCAGACAGGCATTAGTTGAAGCCATGTGTTCATATTTAAATCTGAGACCAGGGAACAAACATCCTTCAAAAATAAAGGTTCAGTTTGGCTCTCCATTTCCTAACTCAATGGGAGTTTATCAGGCCAACAGGATGGAGAAGCGCACAATTATCCAGTGAATTGGTCTTCATCAAGAGTCAGTCTGGATAATTGAGTCTTTGTGATCCACTTCCACTTGAATTCTCCTGAGTTCATCCAATATAATATGTAACTATGCAACTTGCTGCTGTAACTCCTACCCATGAATTCATCGCTAACTGTGCATTAAGGGTATGGGATTATGTTAATATAAGATGATTATAGAGATCCTGAAAGTTAACTTCTTTTGTGATACTTTTTCTGAGCTTATGGTTTCACACTGTGTTTTGTCTTTTCTATACTAAGGAAGAAACTCAAATGTTAATTAAGGATTTAAAATTGAATTACACCAGTCTTCTCCCTACCAAATATACCCAGATTGATTTTACAGTACTTTGATGCACTGAATTAGTCATATATCAAACATAGAAATGATAAGATACTTAGTTCAATAGACATAACAGACCCCTCAAAAATTGAGTTCAGAAATGATTTATCGGCCTTGTGTATATATGGCTTTTATCTTATTTACTTGGCATTGTCTTTAAAATTTCCCCCAAAATAGCTTACCATATTTCCTCAGAAAAAAAAGCAGGGCAAATGAAGGATAAAAGTGTACTATATTCACTTTGGATGAGTCAGAAGTCAACACTCCACAATAAAGGGTACCTTATGGTTTCTCCCTGGAAGAAAGACGTGTTCAGAAGATATCCCAATGGGAATCTGTCTCTGCACGTTTCTGGTAACACTGCACAGTTTATTACTTCTCCAGGGTTTCTCTCGTATGCAAGTATTAAATACCTCAAAATCTGGATGTGAACCATTTAATTACTAAGGTCAGAAAATGCTAGTTTGTATTCTTATTGTTAATGGAATAGATTCTTTGAGGCTGTGATAAAAATTTTTAGAAGACTTTAATTTAATTGAGTCAATTACTTCTTTATAATTCATTTTCTTGTTACAGTTCAACAAACCTTGATCAAATGAAGGGTATTAGGACCCAGTAAGAGCTGCTTAGATGTGAAAATGAATAAGATGTGGTCTCTCAACCTCAGGGAACAAAAACAACAATAACCACACACACACACTTTTTATTGTAAGGGGTTTTTTTTATTTCTTATTCTAGCTGACATTCTATATTAGTTTCAGGGGTACAACATAGTGATTTGACATTCAAATACTGCACAATACAGTACAACAGTGGTTTATTTGTACAAGATGTGACTAGAGGACACACGAGGGGGAAGAACCCAATTTGAGGTGGGCATAGTGAGAGACCACAGAGTTCAGGAAGCCTCCTTAGAAAAGATAAAACCTGAGACTTGTCTGGAAGCATAAGTCAAAATTCTCCAACAAACGTCAAGTGCACAGTGGCCACTTGCATGAGCCTGAAAGGGAGTGCCTTAAATTTTGTACCCTGTGGCCCTGGCTGGTTGGCTCAGTGGTAGAGCGTCGGCCTGGCGTGCGGAAGTCCTGGGTTTGATTCCCGGCCAGGGCACACAGGAGAAGCGCCCATTTGCTTCTCCACCCCTCCCCCTCTCCTTCCTCTCTGTCTCTCTCTTCCCCTCCCGCAGCGAGGCTCCATTGGAGCAGAGATGGCCCAGGCACTGGGGATGACTCCATGGCCTCTGCCCCAGGCACTGACTGAAGTGGCTCTGGTCGCGAGAGTGATGCCCCGGAGGGGCAGAGCATTGCCCTCTGGTGGGCATGCCGGGTGGATCCCGGTCCGGCACATGCGGGAGTCTGTCTGACTGTCTCTCCCAGTTTCCAGCTTCAGAAAAATACAAGAAAAAAAAAAATTTTGTACCCTGTCCACCTGTTTTGCCTGCCCCTACTTCAAAGGTTCAGAAAGGAGAAACCACTTTATCTCAACATCTTGGGCCTTCTGTTTCACAAAGATCTCTTAGGAGTTATAGAAATTGGCTGATTCCTAAACATTTATTCCTGAATGATTTGGTTTGTTTTACGTTTAATATAGTAGTTAAACCCAATGGCAAATGCAGGCATGTAATGCTGTATTTATTTTGTGCTCTTTGGTCTTATATAAATATATGTGCTGGGACCCTCTTTCCAATCACCTATAGGAATTTAACTGTTCATTGACTGTTAGAAAAAAGGACTTGCATATATTGATTGTTAGACTCATAAATGGAATTTCTAAAATCTCAAAGTTGGTCATTCCTATAGAGACTATATAATTTATCACCCAAACTGGAACACTTTGGAAATGAAAGAAAACACTATTTATAATTTTGCTGCAGAGACAGATACAGTCCAGCGCTGCCACAGACAAACCAGAACACACGGTCACTCTTTTCCCCATAACTACCATACATTTAAGAATTATGAGAAACTCAGCAGCATTTTTAAAATTGAAGTAAGGTTCATCTTTAAAATCATCACGCTGAGAGGCCCAGAACCAAGCAGAAACTTGGTTCTTTCTTTCTTTTTGCCTCAGCCTCAAACAGCACGAACGCTCGGTAGTGTCTGTCTCTGTACTGTTTTCCCAATACGAAAGTCATGACCACAAATGTGGGGATATATTCTGATTGTCACTCCTCAACCACTCTTTCAGATCAACATGAGGCAGTCTGGAGGAATTAACCTCATACAAACAGACACATCTGAGTAGGTCATATAAAACCACACTGTGGAGGGCTACTTTTGTTTAGCCTGTTGGAGAATATTGACTCTGAGCTACTCACTTTTTTTCACAAATTTTTTTTTTTCATTTGCCACTCTGACCCATCTCAGCTGGGCCACTTTTTTTCAAAGATGTTCAAGTTAAAAATAAAAATTTCATTGCTTACATAAGAAATAAAGCGAGTCGGGGGAGTGAGGGGCCAGAGAAACAAAAACAAACACCAACCAAAAAATAGGTTATTTGAAGTATCTACTTCTTTTCTTCCTTCAGTATCTGAAGATGTTTAAAGGACAAAGTGGGGTCAAAAATGAGGGCAGTCTTTAAAAAAAAAAAAAAAGTAGCAATTTAGATTGTACTTTTAGACCGCTTCTCGTTACTTCTTTCTTTTTTACCCATTGACTGCCTCTTTGATATTTGTCCTCAGTCTTCAGTCTGTCACTCCCTCCTGATAATAAGACAACTCCAGCTGATACAGAGAGTTCTAATTTTGACTATAAGGTATTTTCTTCCTTTATTTCCAGAGGAACATGGAAGTAATGTACCTCATAAGTCACTAGGATTTCTCTTCTGCTTCCCGAAGGACTCACCCTGCTGGTTTTACCCTGCAGCTAAATTATTGTCTGCAGGACACCCACATTTTACTATAGTTGTTCAGCATTAATTTAGAACCTCAGATTCTTCACTATTGGGGAAATAAGAATAAATTAGGCATACTTTATGTCATCAAAGAAGTTTAACATCATTACTTCAGGGAACAAATATCAAGATCAGTGGTTCCTAGTTTCTGGAATTTCACTGCTACAAAGCAGGAAAATCCCATCATACCATGTGTTAGCTAGAAAGTAAGATTCTAATCATTCTCAACATTGCCCCAGGGAGACAGTCCATCAAAGGCCAGAGTGTTGAAGCACAGTCACCATTTTCTGTGTCAAGTATCATCAGCTACCAACATTTCACTGTAAAAATCACCTGTGCTTACCCATTTTTATATGAGTCGTCTGACAGCTACACTACCCATGCTAATTATAATAATAGGGCTTCATTAGCTAATTGTTGGAAGGCTCTTACAAAAAATTTTTTTCTTTTCAAAATCTACCTTAAAAAATCGCCCTGGAACTCGTTTGCAAATTCAATTTTTCTTAACAAAAATTTTTTCCTTATTTCCTCTTATATTAACTTATTTTTTAAAACAATTAGAAGTTAACATAATTCAAAAATCAAAATAATATAAAAATATGTACAATAAGAAGATTCCCCTCCCACCTTGACATCCTACCCAATTCCAATTCCTTCAAATACACATATTAACCACTATCATTAGCTTTGTATCTATCTTTCCAGCATTGTTTTACATGTATACAAGCAATGCAAACATGTATTCTTAATTACTTACTCTTTTCTAAATTAAAATGTAGCAGATTATACAACTTTCCTTGCTTCAGGGGTTTATTCATTGGGTCTATAATTTTTCTCTTTTTAAATTTATTAATTCTGATTTTCATCTTTCTTCATTCTTTCTTTTTAATTTCTGTCAGATTATTTTGCTATTCTCCCTCTTACTTTTTGAGATGAAGGCAATACCAGAGATTATAAAATGTTTATATATCCTGCCTCTTCTTGTTCCTGATCACCTACTTCAACTCCTCACTCCTGAGCCTCTCTTGCAGTCAAGCAGGGCCACAGGAGTGGTGTCAAGCCAATGGAATATGAAGGAAATGGATGATATCTTTCTCTGAGTCAGGCTTTCAAGAAGAGTTTGCATCTCTTTTGCAGTCCTCTCCTATTGGCTAGCTGGGGTAGCAGGTGATAAAGCCCTAAGAGTTGAAAGAGCACAAGATCAAAGGAACTGGGTAACCTGAGTTACTGCATTTACATAGCAGAGCCCTCAATGACCAATAACATCTACCTTAATCCATTACATGAGTAAAAAGTAAACTTTTGCTACTGATTCATTTTCCATTTTGCGTTACAGTATGTTTAGTGTTTATAGTATTCAGAAAGTGTAATATTTTTGATGAATTAATTATCCTTGTAATTAAGTTATATTTTATGCATACTCATAGTGTTCTATTTCTTTAGGTAGTAACTATATGCTATTATTAGCAATAATAAAACTAGCATTTTTCTTTTATACTTGTCTTTTATTATATAACATTTTTCAACATTATTATGTATTTTCCTTTGGCTATTATCTATGCTTTATTCTTCTCTTACAACGTTTTACTGAATGGAAGAAGCCCTTTTTTTTTGACATATTAATTTCTCTAAATTTGAATTGTATCTTATAATCAATGATTAATTAGAACTATAATTGGAGGTGTGTTTTTCTTATTCAGTAGTAGATTGTAAAATAGAGCATTTTACAACTGAGAGTGCCTTTGATATGATTTGAACTATATGAAATTTCTGATATTCAACTGTTTGGAGATTACAAAATGGTAATTCCATATAGTACAATGTAACACATTCCAAGGTGAAATAAAAATTTGACCCTCAGTTATTACAAATGAAGACATTATCAAACACAGTTCTTCCCACCTTCTTTCACCTTTCCTCCCCCAATGCTTTCATGGGAAATTGTTCTTCCTCTGTTATAACCAGTGAGGTTAACATTCTACACCATCACTTCTAATCCCCACTTACTTTCATCTTTGTTCCAGAGTTAGACATAATCAGTGATCACACCCACCTCTTTGCTACAGTCCCCTCAGATGACTCTTGGTTGGCCTACCAGACTGTTCTGCAGCTGCTTCTCCTCTAATGTCAAGAAACACCCCTTCAAGCAACTGCCCACACCTTCTGGTCGGGGACAAAGTGAATCCAGAAAGGCTCAGGTTTTAGCAACATTGTAAACACAAATGCAAAGCTTTAGCCGGGGAGAAAGTGTGCATTTGCTTCCATTTTCTGAAATTGATCTCCCTTCAGTCCTCTTGCACCTCTCTGTGTTTCTTCCCTTTAATTCTTCCTTCAAGGCTTCTTAAGCTCATGGATGCCTTTGGCCTTTCCCACATATATTTAAGAATACGTACATTATCTTAGTCCTCTTGTTTAACTGAAAATAAAAATTTCAGACTTTGTTTTGTTTTTTCACATTCTTCTTATTGTTATTTTTTATGATTTGCTGGAGGAGGGTGAAAATGCTGACTTCTACAGACGTGTTCACAATGGAAGTCAACTTTATTTCAAAGCAGTTCTCCAACTGCAGATACGATGATCCAAATGTAAAAGAAAGTTTTATGATTTAGAAGTAAACTGAATTCATTTAGCCATAATAAATGTAGTTTGGAACAACAATTCTCTCCTAATCAATCTCAAATCTTTATGTGTTAAAAGTCAATTCTCTGTCATATGAATATGCGTAACAATGCAACATTTGAATATAAGTAGGTTGTTCTTCTTGGTATTATTTATTGTTTAAGTAAGCAAATCCAAGATAGTCTTACCTTAAGGGGGGGGGGAATGTAGTATTAGAAAAAGGCACATGTTTTCTCATATGTCAGCAAGTCTCTCAATTAAAATGCCATCTTAGCTCTTGAAAAAGAGGATGCATCTATACCTATTTTTACTGATTTATTTATTTAATTCACCATTTGACACCTAACACAATATACTTGTAGTTGAAGTAAAGGACATTATCAGTACATTTGTTTTTTTTTTAATTGCTAATATTCAACCTGAGATATTCTTAGAAAAATATGCCACCTGTCTATTAATATGGATCAATACCATTGAAGGTTAAGAGCATATCAATCAATGACAAAATAAAATCCTTAAAAACTCCTACAACATTAATCTTTCCATCATTTCATATACTCCTGGGAAATGATCCATGAACAGTAAAATAAAAATAAAACACATAAATTTGAGAGATTCTTATTTTAAAAAATTGTTTTATACAATTCTATTTACAAAGAATTACTTTACCTAGTAAAATGCAGAAATACTGGCTCATTCTTCAATTCCATGACCTAAACCATTATAATGTTTTTTGTTGTTATGTTTTCATAATTTAGTATTTAATATATTGTAGATTCTAACAGAAATTCCCAACACTCTCAAAAACAGATTAAAATAAACATATTAATGTAGAGAAGTATTTTATCAGAAGACGTTTCTGTTGCTTTTGTCAGAAAAATGCAGCTACTTGACCAAAGAACAGTTATCATTTCAAGAGAGTATACATCTTCAGGAGGTATACACAGAGATTAGTGAAGAAGGAAGACCCACCTGAGCAGTGAAAAAAATTTTGTAAGATTAATTCATGGATGATAAAAATCACACTCAACCTGGCTGTACATTCTGTACTAGCCCAAGGGTGACAAAGAAGTGGTTTTAATGATACCAATTTCCCTTTCCATGGCCCTGGCAGATACTGCTAATTGGTGACAGCAGTCTTGTGCTTTACTGCAGTCTCAGAAACCTTTTCACCATGGTATTACTAGTAGCCACTTCCAAGGAATCATATTTGAGTTCACTTGGAACCAGTTCCCCAACCCCATCAGGTATAATGCCCACTGCATTTTTCTTAAACAAGTCACACCCTGCTGCCTTTGGAAAGACTTAATTTAGAGCCTTGTTACACTTATATAGGTCTAAGAACTACAAAATATCATAGATAATGAGCTTTGGATACACTAGTACTTGAGCTGTAAAGTCTGGGTTGACTTAAGTTAGTCAGAACCACTGTCAGGCGCAAGCAGGGCACTGCTGCCTTAGAGTTTTGCCAAGTCCTTAGACCTTACAAGGGCTTAGGTAGGAAGGAAAGCACCTTTATTAGTGTCACATCTATCAGGCTCATCCCTGAGGTGTCCTTGGATTCTTGCAGCCTGGTGCTATGCCTGTTGGAGTGGTTCTATGACTAGGGTAGCACTCCCAATGAGACAACATTCCAAGACTACCGGTGCCTTGTGGAGCCATGAAGAGCAGAAAGTGTGCACTGCTCACAAAATGGAAAGTCCTGCTCAGTGTATTGGGATTCAAATCTTTCACTACTGTGTGTAAATTTTAATAACTTACTTTACTTTTATCCCTTTTTGGTATTCTTATCTATACATGGGTGAAAAAAATCTTCCTCAGAGTTTTTATAGTAGGATTAGTTGAAATAACACATGTCAAAATGCCTGGTGAATAACAAACTCTCAACATATCTTAGTTTTCTTTCATATTTTTATTTTGAGTAAAGAGTAAGGAGACATCACAACTTTCCATTAGATTTCCATCCAGGAGTTTACAATCTAGCTCTCTTCAAAATGTCTAAACTTGTGACCAAATGACATAAGATATAATAATGGCAAATAAAATTAGTTAGTACCTATTGAGCACTTGCTATGTGCCAGGAAAATAAATGTATTTCATCTTCACAATAACCCTAAAAATTGGGTGAAATTATTATCTTCATTTTACAGATGAGGATACTAAGGAGAAAGAAAGAAAAAATATACTTCCATGATTTTAGAATTTGTAAGTAGCAAAGTCATGATTTGAGTCCAGAAAATCTGTCACTACACATAGCTGGTTTCACTCCTTATTTCTCAAACTAAAAATCTTTAATTTAATTGTCTCTATAAATGTCCTGACTTTCTCTAGAGGAAGATTTGTAGTCTCTGTAAAGGAAAGTATTCCTGCTATGACTGTGCTTGTGTCTGTTTGTTTGAGTTTGTGGCTGTGGCTACGACTATAGCTACTGCTACTACTGTTACTTACACTATTAGACTATAACCAAGGCTAGCAGAAATATCTGTACCAGGATGAATCACCAGAGGTCAGGATCATTTTTGTCTCCCAAACCAAGGCAGGTGTTATGGAGGCCAAGAAGTTTGAGTGGAATCTCAGAATTATTCATTTCACTTTATCTTTAGTGACTATTAATATTCATTTAGAAATGGAAAAAGAGCAAAACAGTTGAGTATAAAAAATTTTCTCTTCTATATTTGAGTCAAAGATTGATAAACCTCATGCTTACAAGAAAAAAAGAATTTTGTCATAGTTCAGTGTGACTTGTCGGTTGCTTGTTTCTACTTTCTCTCCAATTATAGCTAGTGAAAGTCAGACAAAAACTTCCCCTAAGAGTCATTGAAAATAAAACACCCCCATCACACAAGGCTTTTTTCTATCCTTCTTCCTCTATAATACTATCAAGAATATGGTTAGAATATCTGTTTTATTCTCAGTGAAAATAAAAGCAAAAATTTTAAGCTCTATGAATATTATTAAGACCTCTTCCATAAATCTGGAAATGAATTTTTATGGACATCCACCCATGCTGTTCTACTCTCAATACTTTAGATTATGGTGGGAATCTTTCATTATCCTATTTTTCCATTTCCTGGAATAAAGAGCTTGAACTTGGTTTGCTTATGGGTTATATTTTAAACCTAAAGTTATAGGTTTTATTTTAAAGCTCAAGTTACAACACTTGGGGGAAAGAATAGATAGAGACCTGTTTCACTGTTGCAATACAAATAATGTGGTGCAGCTGAGTGTACCAGGAACCAGTTCTGCATTTAATATTCTTAATGTGAACGTGAGCCTCGCAATAGCTACATGTCCTCATTCCCATTTCATGCAGTATCTGTGCCCAACCCAGCCCCTCCAGCATGAAAAACCTCATGACCTACTGTAGATGAACTTATTGTTCATGTGTTTCAGTTTTTCTTAAAAGGCAAGAGATGTTGAACATTGCAGTACACTCAGATGTTGAAATGCCTGTTCTATTCTGATGTTTTGACAAGCACAATCTGTAGAAATCATTTTCTTCCATCACACAGGAAAAAAATCAGCCTTGTCAGAAAATTATTGTTCTAGTTATTCTAACTCCTTTATATTAGACATCTAGTCACTTTCTAGAACAGTTAATTTCTCTTAATTATTCCACTCAGGCTTTCGCTGCTGCTTTTGATATTGCTACTGCTGCTGCTTCTGCTCTCTAAGTATAATCAATAGCTGAATGGACCAAAAATTAAATCATTTAATGGATTTCTGGTTGAGTTCATTTAGGTCACTAGTTTTCCACTCCCGCTGCCAGCCAGCATGATTTTATATCTGTCTATTGTCATAATACATGTTTCTACTTTGCTGCTATCCTATGGCGTGGCATTCTAGGAGCCGGCTGAGTTGTGTATTCTAGTACTATGCAAAGAAGTTTGATACTAGCTGCGGTCAAAGGCACCTGGAGAAATTATGGCAAAAAATACACATTGTTTTCTTCCTCCAGGAAGACCTATTCTAAGAAACCACTATTAACCTACAGGCGTCTACATTGTCTCCTTTGATGTGAGCCTTACAGTAAGAATGTGTGTATAAAGCAGAGGCACTATGAAGACTCACAGCCTCAATTGAGTACTGTCTAACCCTTAATGTTGTACAGCAGATGTCTGATGACATATTTGGTATGCAAGACTAGCCAGAATAGAAATATGTCAGATAATATTACTAGTCACATACATAAGCAAATTCAAACTGAAGGCTCATAACTACTTCTTATTTGGTCATTAAATTTTATCTGTTCTAAGGAAACCTCATGTTCATAAAATGGCAGTTTTAATCCCTTATGTTTCAGACTATTCTTTGCAAGTAATTTGAACTAAAGAGAAAAGAGTCAATTAAATGGTAACTTTTAACCTCTACAGTCGATCTCTGACCTATCTGCTAAGACATCTCACAAGGGTTCCACTGTCATCTTGTGAAAACCTTCTTTCATAAAGCCTAGAAGATATAAAATGGGCATGTGTGCACCCAGATGAATTCTGGATGGCTAACAGACAAGCCACAGTCTTGGACCCTGTCTCCCAACTCCTCACTAAATGTGCCTGCCAGCACCTGACTTGACCTGTGGCCCTGCCTCTGACCACAGAGTGACCAAGAGGCTCTCCCTCTCCTACTGTCCAGAAGTTATGATTCTTCACCCTCCCGGATATAGGTGGGAAGGGAAAGAAGGACTAAGAGCAGTCAATGTCTATCAAAAAGGGAATTCTTGTTTATTCAATCAGTGAGCCATTTTTGCTCCCTCCCAACCACAACCCCCTCACATACGCATTAAAGGGGACATTTAGCACTATCTGGTGACATTTTGTTTTGTCATAACTGGGGTATAGGTGCCACTGGCAGCTAGTGAGATGTTAGCTAGCAGTGCTGCTAAACATACTACAATGCCCGAGACAACACATAACAAAGAATTATCCAGTTAAATGTCAATGGTGCTGAAGTTGAGAAATCTTGCAATATTGCTGACACAATGCAAAAAATACTTAGTGCTAGGCACTGGAATGTGCACGATTAAATTTAGGCAAAACTGTAAAACAATCTCATGTTTATTTTTTTTAGCAGCTTCAGGGTCACTGTGTAACCTCATCCCACAGACACTAGCCATCTCTCTTCTGAACATCTTCCACATTAACGCAAAGAAGAGTGTATTTTATTGTATGGCCCATTTTCTCAGCAATCATTTCCTCATTTCTAGAGATGGCTAGAAAGTCTAATCCTGTAAATATTTCTGTACTATTACATTGAATAGTATTTATAAAATTGTGAGATTTTGATGGAAAAGGGCTAAAGACAAAGTATTGTAGATATGCATTCAGATGTTTCATACATAATTTAATTTACACACACACACACACACATCTTCCTACACAAATAATTCATAGTTACTATAATCCCTTGAGGATGCAAAATTTTGGTTTTAGGGAAAGAAGAAAACATTTCTCTTCATTAATGATTTGGATACAATATATTCCCAAAGTTGCTATTTCTTAATCCTTAATTAAAAACTCCAGCAACTCTGTTTGGGCTCTCAGCCTACTAAACAATCCTGATAAATTATCAATGACCAAGAGGGCTGTTATATATTTTCTTTCAAGTACAAGTGTATTTAATTAGCTGATTTCAAACAGAGCCAATTTGAACTAAGAAAAATAAAAATCATTCTCTCAGTACACATCTGGCAGGGCCATCCCTAACAATCCCCGCCACACATAGCCTCAAGTGCTATCTAATTCCAATAACTTTCAAATGTAGACTTCTGGCAAGGTTATGTCCCTGATCTCCAGAACCGTCTGCACGTTGTCAACTCCACCCCTTAGATGTCTCAAAATCAGTTCAAACTCAATAAATCCCAAACAAAAAGCAAGATCTCTGCACTGTGCTCCTGACCATCCATCCAAAAGGAAGAAAAGCTCCTGCCCATTTGTCACGTCTTACAATTATTCCTATCTCACTGAACTGTATTCATTTATTCAGTTGTATAAACCAAAAACTGAGCAGGAGTTCTTGTGGCTTTCCTTCCCCTTTCCCTATATATGAAATCTTTATCACCAAATCCCATAAACTCCCCTCTTGTCAATATCTTTCATATTCCACCATGTTTCATTGTCTTGCCTGCTATTATGCAAAGCCACACATCCTGATCTCTTGACTGTGCTGACATCCCCAGTTTACTTGACTTCCCAGCTGCTTCCCAGTGCTCTTAGAGAAAGGCCACTTTCTTGTCTACTTCTCTCACCTTGCAGGTGCTGGACCTCTCTTGCTTTTTATGCCAAACAGCTCAACCTGGCTTTTTCCTTCTCAAATTGACCATGCTTTTGCTTACCATATGGACAATGTATCTTGATGCTGCTTCTCCTTGAAATGTTCTCTACCCATCGCTTTCATTAATAATTCATATTCATGATTCAGACTTCAACTAAAATGTCCTTTTCTTAAGCAAGGCTTCCCTGAATCTTGTCCACCACCCACTAGTATCCTCAAATTAGCTTAGGTTACTCATAACATGCTCTTAGAACAACTTCTGCTTTGTTCATCTAATTTTATTACAAAAGATAAATTATTGTTTGATTGAAGTTTGGTCTCTCACACGAGATACCAAACTCAGCATTATTTTCTTTGTTTTATTTGCACAACACATAGTAAATACTTACTTGTTAAAAAAGTGGTAAACATACATAATTCAGGTATAACACACTTATACCACAGTTAAATATTTTGTAAAAAAAAAAAAAGTTACAAATGTAAGCTCAAAAGATTATTCATTATCTTCACTCATTCTTTCCTCTCTAAAGATTCCATTTTAACTTTTACACTATACAGTCAAATGGCATTATTTATTTATGAAATATTATAACCCACAGCTTTATATATCAGGATGTATAGGCTGTGCTTATAACCGACTTTAAAATTGTATTCAAAAACTTTTTGCATAATGTGCACTTTCCTGTGAATAGAATTTAAAGTTTTCATTAGATTAATCACTTTGATACAAGAAAGGTTTAACAATGTTATTAACAGTTTAACATTTATTGTTCAAATATTCTTGTTACTAGAGCACTAAATTTGGCTGACAATGGTAATGATAGATATTATCTTTTCAAAATATGTTCCTGACATTATTTCAACTAAATAAACACTTGGTTTATGAAAAAAAGATATCACAGATCAATGATTAAAAGTGTTCTTTTCAATAAACAGTGTCAAGTAAATAGATAGAGAGGGAGAGAGAGAGAAATATATACTTGGATCATAGAAAGTAATTTTTTTACCATGTACAAATATTCTATATGAATTTTTTCATATAATTCTGTTAATTATAAATCTAAAAAATAAACAAACTCTATGTGATAACATGAAAGATAAATTTATGACTTTGAAATAATCAAAAATTTTTAAATAAGGCATAAAAAGTATTAAACAAAAATGGAAAGATGGATAAATCATATTATATTGAGAATAAAAACTTTTCACCAAAAAAGAACATTAAGAGTCAAAAACAATTAGAGTAAGAAATATGTCTATAATATACTTAACTCACAAAGTATTTGTATGCAGAATATATAAAGAACTTCCTAAAAGTCAACAAGAAAAAGACATAAATCCCATTAGAAAAATAAACAAAAGACTTGAATAAGTAATTCACAAAAGAGGATACAAATGATCAATGAATATATAAAGAGTCACTCACCCTCTTTAGTCACCAGGAAACTGTTTCATTAAAATCACATTAAAATTCCAGTAGTCCTACTTGAATTGGGAAAAATTAAGAACATTGGCAATACTATTAGTTAAGAACCTCCAACCTACACACCAATTTATACTCTAACATTGCTAATAAATGTGCAAATTGGTATAATAATTCTGAAAATATCTTTGGCAATGTCCTCTAAAGATGTATATACAAAAATGACCCAACGTTTCTTTTCCTGGTATATACCCAAAAAAGAGCACTTTATGCGCCCTAAATGATATGTACATGGATCCTTATAGCATCATCTTTATAGTAGTCAAAAACTGAACAAAAATTTCCATCAATAGTAAAATAGATAAATTATGGTCTATCTATAAAATTTCTAAAGCAATCTCTAATCCATAAAATAGCTATAAAATAGAAACATCTCAATTTCTAAGAAATAACTACTGCTACACTCAATAGTGTGGATTAATCTTATAAAAAATATATTTAGCAAAAGAAGCCAGACACAAGAAAAGTACATAGGATATAATTCTATTTGTGTAAAATTCAAAAGTAGAAAAAAAACTTATCTGTGATATCAGATTTCAGCATTGTGTGCACCTGCAGGGAGGAGGGGGTAGCATGACTGTGGGGGGGGGGGCGCAGAGAGGCACAATCACAGTGTCTGTGATAGTCTACTTCTCAGTCTGAATGACACTTACATGAATGTTTTCACCTGTGAGAGCTTACCAAGAGATACGTTTAATATTTGTGTACTTTTTTCTATGTGTGTTATATTTGCTTGAAAAAATTTATTTTTTAAAGGGAACATATTTAAGTAAAAATATCTGTATTAATATAATAAATAATATGGGCTGGCTACCATATTTTATTTCAATCATAAAAAAAACCTGATAGTTAATTATCAACTACTACAAAAAGTGACTAAATTAGAAAACTCTTTTCTTGTCCTGAGCACTTTGATCTAAAACTAGGGCATCTTAAAAAAGAAGGAGGGTACAGGAGGGAAATCCTTAGGAAATGGACTTTCTTCACGGGATTTAGTTCAGTTGCTCCATATTTAATTGTTCTCAATAGATAATCAGTAAAATTTTTTAATGGTTTAATTACATTTTTCCATTTAAGAGAGAATAATTATCTCCAATAAAACTGAGGTCTGATTATCTAATAAAACTATATACCATTCTATACAGAATTATAAAGTTAGATAAAAGATAAAGTTATGTAGATGAAGACTAACTTTCTCATTCTATTGGTATGGACATTAAGGTGTACCCATTGTAACTAGAAAGAAATCAAGAGGGTGCTCTAGACTCTCTTTCTAGACACAGTTTCTCTCAATTTAGGATGTTTAGAAAATTTATCTCCTTTCTTTTTTTTACTTTTTTATTTTTTTATTTTTTTAATTTAATTTTAATGGGGTGACATTGATAAATCAGGGTACATATGTTCAGAGAAAGCATCTCTAAGTTATTTTGACATTTGATTATGCTGCATTCCCATGACTCAAAGTCAAATTGTCTTCCGTCACCTTCTAACTGGTTTTCTTTGTGCCCCTCCCCTCCCCAACCTCCTCCCTGTCCTCCCCCCTACCCTGTAACCCCTACAACCTTGTCCATGTCTCTGAGTCTCATTTTTATGTCCCACCTATGTATGGAATCATATAGCTCTTAGTTTTTTATGATTTACTTATTTCACTCAGTATAATGTTATCAAGGTCCATCCATGTTGTTGTAAATGATGCGATGTCATCATTTCTTATGGCTGAGTAGTATTCCAAAGTATATATATACTAAAGCTTTTTAATCCATTTGTCCACTGATGGACACTTGGGTGTTTCCAGATCTTTGCTATTGTGAACAATGCTGCCATAAACATGGGGGTGCATTTCTTCTTTTGAAACAGTGCTATGGTGTTCTTGGGGAATATTCCTAAAAGTGGTAGAGCTGGGTCAAAAGGCAGTTCGATTTTTAATTTTTTGAGGAATCTCCATACTGTTTTCCACAGTGGCAGCACCAGTCTGCATTCCCACCAGCAGTGCAAGAGGGTTCCCTTTTCTCCACATCCTCGCCAGCACTTATTCTGTGTTGTTTCATTGATGAGCACCATTCTGACTGGAGTAAGATGATATCTCATAGTGGTTTTAATTTGAATTTCTTTAATGATTAGTGATGTTGAGCATTTTTTCATATGCCTATTGGCCATCTGTATGTTCTCTTTGGAGAAGTGTCTACTCATTTCTTTCATCTATTTTTTGAATGGATTATTTGTCTTCCTGGTACTGAGTTTTACAAGTTCTTTACAAATTTTGGTTATTAACCCCTTTTCAGACGTATTGTCAAATATATTCTCCCATTGTGTAGTTTGTCTTTTTATTCTGTTCTTATTGTCTTTAGATGTGCAAAAGCTTTTTAGTTTGATATAGTCCCATTTGTTTATCCTGTCTTTTATTTCACTTGCCTGTGGAGACAAATCAGCAAATATATTGCTGCGAGAGATGTCAGAGAGCTTACTGCCTATGTTTTCTTCTAAGATGCTTATGGTTTTATGGCTTACATTTAAGTCTTTTATCCATTTTGAGTTTATTTTTGTGAATGGTGTAAGTTGGTGGTCTAGTTTCATTTTTTAGCAGGTAGCTGTCCAATTTTCCCAACACTATTTGTTGAAGAGGCTGTCTTTACTCCAATGTATGCTCTTACCTCCTTTGTCAAATATCAGTTGTCCATAAAAGTGTGGGTTTATTTCTGGGTTCTCAGTTCTGTTCCATTGATCTGTATGCCTGTTCTTATGCCAGTAACAGGCTGTTTTGAGTACAATAGCCTTGTAGTATAACTTGATATCTGGAAGTGTGATACGTCCCACTTTATTCTTCCTTTTCAAGATTGCTGAGGCTATTTATGTTCCCTTTTGGTTCCATATAAAGTTTTGGAATATGTGTTCTATATCTTTGAAGTAAGTCATTGGTATTTAATTAGTATTGCATTGAATTTATAAATTGATTTGGGTAATATAGACATTTTTTATGTTTATTCTTCCTAACCATGAGCACGGTATACGCTTCCACTTGTTTGTATCTTCCCTGATTTCTTTTATCAATGTTTTATAATTTTCCAAGTACAAGTCTTTAATCTCCCTGGTTAAATTTATTCCTAGGTACTTTATTTTCTTTGTTGTTGCAATGGTGAAGTAGATTGCTTCCTTAATTTCTCTTTCTGACAGTTCATTGTTAGTGTATAAAAATGCCTCTGATTTCTGAGTATTAATTCTTTATCCTGTCACCTTGCTGAATTCATTTATCAGGTCCAGTAGTTTTTTGACTGAGACTTTAGGGTTTTCTATATACAATATCATATCATCTGCAAATAATGATAATTTTACTTCTTCTTTTCTAATTTGGATGCCTTTTAATTTTTTTTTGTCTGATTGCTGCGGCTAGGACTTCCAGAACTATGTTGAATAAGAGTGGTGAAAGGGGGCACCCTGCCTTGTTCCTGATCTTAAGGGGATTGCTTTTAATTTTTGCCCATTGAGTATGATGTTGGCTCTGGGTTTGTCATAGATGGCCTTTATCATGATGAGGTATGTTCTCTGTATTCCCACTTTGTTGAGAGTTTTGATCATGAATGGGTGCTGGATTTTATCAAATGCATTTTCTGCATCTATTGAAATTATCATGTGGTTTTTCTCCTTCCTTTTGTTTATGTGATGAATCACATTGATTGATTTGCAAATATTGTACCAGCCTTGCCTAACAAGAATAAATTTCACTTGATCATGGTGTATTATTTTTTTTCATATATTGCTGGATCCAATTTGCTCATATTTTGTTGAGGATTTTAGCATCTAAATTCTTCAGGGATATTGGCCTATAATTTTCTTTCTTTGTGTTGTCTTGGAATCAGAATAATGCTCAACTCATCAAAGGAGCTTGGAAGTCTTCCTTCCTCTTGAATTTTTTGAAATAGTTTGAGAAGGATAAGAGTTAGTTTTTCTTTGAATATTTGGTAGAATTCACTTGTGAAGCCATCAGGCCCAGGACTTTTCTTTTTGGGGAGTTTTTTTGATAACTGTTTTAATCTCATTTATTGTAATTGGTCTGTTAGGTTTTCTGATTCTTCCAGATTAATTTTTGGGAGATCATATCTTCAAGAAATTTGTCCATTTCACTGAGGTTGACTAGTTTTTTGGCATACAGTTCTTCATAGTATTTTCTTACAATATTTTGTATTTCTGTTGTGTCAGTTGTTATTTCTCCACTCATTTCTAATTTTATTTATTTGAGTCCTCTCTCTTTTTTTCTTGGTGAATCTGGTTAAAGGCTTATCGATCTTGTTTACTTTTTCAAAGAACCAGCTCCTGGTTTCATTGATCCTCTTATTGTTTCTTTAGCCTCTATGTCATTTATTTCTGCTCTGATCTTTATTATTTCCTTTCTTCTACTACCTCTTACTTGCTGTTCTTTTTCTAGTTCTTTTAGATGCAGGGTCAAGTTGTTTATTTGAGCTTTGTCTAGCTTCTTAAGGTATGCCTGTAATGCTATGAACTTCCCTCTCAGGACTGCTTTTGCTGTGTCCCATAAATTTTGAGTTGATGTATGCTCGTTATCATTTGTTTCTAGGAATTTTTAAATTTCTTCTTTGATCTCATTGTTAACTCATTCATTATTTAATAATATGCTATTTAGTTTCAAAGTGTTTGAGTATTTTTCAGTTTTTCTGTTGTGGTTGATATCTAGTTTCATGCCATTGTGATCAGAGAAAGTGTTCAATATGATTTCAATCTTCTTAAATTTGTTGAGACCGCCTTTGTGCCCTAACATGTGGTCTATCCTAGAGAATGTATCATGAGCACTTGAAAAGAATGTATATTCTGCTGCTTTAGGGTGAAAGGTTCTGAAGATATCTATTAGATCAAGTTGATCTAGTCTGTCCTTTAAGTCTGCTGTTTCTTTGTTAATTTTCTTTCTTGAGGATCTATCTAGTGATGTTAGTGGGGTATCAAAATCCCCTACTATTATAGTATTGGTGTTGATCTTGCCCTTTAAGTCTGCTTTATATATTTAGGTGCTCCTATAGTAGGTACGTAGATATTTATGATGGTTATCTCTTCCTGTTGGATTGCTCCCTTTATCATTATGTAGTAACCTTCTTTATCTCTTACTATAGTCTTTGTTTTAAAGTCCATTTTGTCTGATATATGTATTGCTTTTTTTTCATTTCCATGAAAGAAAAAAATATATAAGCTTTTTTTTCATTTCCATTTGCGTGAAATATTTTTTCCATCCTTCTATCTTCTTTCTATGTGCATCTTTAGTTTTAATGTGTCTCTTGTAGACAGCATATGTTTGGGTCCTGTTTTCTTATCCACGCAGCTACCCTTTGTCTTTTAATCGGATCATTTAATCCATTTACATTTAAGGTTATTATTGATATGTAGTTGTTTATTGCCATTTTATTCTTTAAAATTGTATTCCTCTTTTGCTATATTCTTTTTCTCATTTGATCTGTTTACAACAGACCCCTTAGCATTTCTTGCAGCATTGGTTTGGTTGTAGTGAATTCCTTGAGTTTTTTTTTTGTCTGGAGAGCTTTTTATTTTTCCTTCAATTTTAAACGATAGCCTTGCTGGATAAAGTAGTCTTGGTTATAGGCTCTTGTTCTGCATTACTTTGAATATTTCTTGCCATTCCCATCTGGCCTCAAGTGTTTCTGTTGAGAAGTCAGAAGTCATCCTTATAGGGGCTCCTTTGTAGGTGATAGTCTTTTTTTCTCTAGCAGCTTTTAATATTTTCTCTTTATCACTTAGCTTTGGTATTTTAATTATGGTGTGTCTTGGTGTAGATTTCTTTGGGTTTCTCTTTAATGGAGTTCTCTGTGCTTCTTGAACTTGTGAGACATTTTCCTGCCTTAATTGAGGGAAGTTTTCAGTTGTGATATGTTTGAACAAAGTCTCTATCACTTGTTCTTTCTCTTCATCTTCAGTAACCCCTATGATTCGGATGTTATTTCTCTTCATGTTGTCACAGAGCTCTCTTAGAATTTCCTCAGTCTTTTTGAGTCTCTTTTCTTTTTACTGCTCTGCTTCTGTGCCTTTGTTTATCTTGTCCTCTAACTCACTAATTTAATTCTCAGCTTCATCCATCCTGCTTTTAATTCCTTCCATTATGTTCTTCATTTCTGATATTGTATTTGTCATTTCTGACTGATTCTTTTTTATTATTTCAATGTCCTTTTTATATTTGTTATCTCTTTATTTATGTGTTCATAATGACCATCTATTGTTGTCTAATATCTTTGAGAATCCTAACAATCGTTATTTTAAACTCTGCATCTGGTAATTTGGTTATATCTGACTCATTCAAGTCCTTTTCTAAGGATTTCTTTTGATTCATTTGTGTTGCATTTCTCTGCCTTCTCATTTGGTAAAAGAAGGTTTGGCCACTGGAGTCCATTGGGTGTGGCCTCTGTGTTTCCTAGGTGTGGTCTGCTTGCAGGCCTGCTACCCCCTCTGCTGTTGCTGCTTAGTGCGTTTAGGTATGGGTTTTGCCAGTGCCTTCCCACTGGGGCTGTTGCTGTGGTTTCTGCCTCTCCTTCATGAGAGTGGCTGTGATCACGTGCTCAGGTGTACAAGCCTTGGTGGCCTTGACCTTTGCCCCACCCCTGCAGGTGGCATTATGCTTAGCCCTGAGGGCAGGGGTAAGCACCTTTGCTCAGCTGTGGGTCTCCACCTGATTCCGGGCTTTCACCCTGCCCCTGAAGGAGGAACCCACTTGTGGGATGGCTGCAAACCTTGGCTCCATAGGCCGGGCAGTACTGTGTGCCCATGCTCAGTAGCAGGACTCATCTGTTCTGGGCTTTTGGCTCCACTCTCACTGGAGGAGCTGGTTTTCACGTCAGGCCACAAGCCTCGGTTCCATGGGAAGGACAAGGCTGTGCTCCTGTGCCCTTGCTCAAGGGCGGGTCTTTGCCCCTTCTTGGGCTCCTGCCCTTCCCCCACAGGCTGGATTGCAGGTGGCCCACAGCTGGGTTTGACCACTTTTCACATCCCCTCCTCCCCAGCCGGGCAAGACTGAGCTCACACCTGGGCCTCAGTGGTGGCCAGCTGGCTTCCGCCCTTATCAACAGGTCCAAGCTTCCATGTCCCATGCTGCCCACCCTCAAGCAAGCCCTCAGCCATGTGGGTGGAGACGCTGCAGCTCAGACCCTAAGACTCACTACTGTTGTCCCAAAAGCTCCCTTCTTCTAAGCAACTCTGCTTTGAGTGCCACAGGAGAGATTGTTTGGCTGGTATCCTTCTTCCCTTTGCTGGTATTGCTATTTTCAGGGGAAATATTCACTTCAGATTTGGGGGTGACTCGTCCCAGAGGTTAAGGTGGCTGTCTCTCAAAATGTTTCTCCCTGTGCCTCCTAGATTGCACTCTCTTCCTACTACTCTGGTCCTCTTCTCTCTCCCCATCCCCAGGAGCCCTGGGTGAGTGGTTGTGAGAGAGGTTTTCTGCGTGGTCCCTTTAAGAAGAATTCTGGGTCTGAGAAATCAGTCTCTTTCTCACAAACAGTATCCTATCTTGTTTCTAGCTAAATACTGTCTATATGCCACTTCTAGGCTCTGGGGCTGCAGGCTGGGTTTTATTCCTGGGACTCAGGACCCTCCCCTCTTCGTTAAATTCACTTCCCACCATGCGAGTCTCTCCCAGCTGCCATTCGCTCCAGGGAGCCGGGCAACCCTCTCCGCGTTTCCGCTTTTACTACCAGTCTCAGTGTGGTTTCTTCAGTGTTCCTTGGTTGAAAAGTCCTCTCAGTTTATTCCAAAGTTGGTTTTTCCAGATGATGGTTCTTAAAATTAGTTTGTAATCCACTTTGGTTCTGGGAGGTGGAAGTTGGTAAGTCTGCCTACTCCATCGCCATCTTGTCTCTCCTATCTCCTTTCTGATTGATATTTACACTCACATTGGTCTGTCACCAAGAGAAGGTGACAAATATATATGACTGGCTGCCACTGTGGCTGGGAAGTAGATTTCGTTCACTAATTCACTTGAAAAAATACTGATTAAGCATCTACTGTGTGCCAGGCAGTTAGCTGCATGATCTTTGCCTTCTAGAAGCTTAGCAAGTGAGTAAATGATATAGTATAAGTACACACATGCATGGTGGTCAGTCCTATAATGAACACGAATAAGGAAATAAATGTACAAAATTAAAATTACCAGGAGGGCTAGTTCCAGCTATGGTGTTAAAAGGCCTCTTGAGGCAGATGGTGTTTAAAGGTGAGGGCTGGAAGGTAAGAAGTATGTGAAAGGAAGTGCGGGGAATCCTATGGGAACTGATACCACTGACTCTTACAGAACACCGAGGGGCTGCTTGCTGGGCACGCTTCTAAGCATTTCATGTTCAGTCCTCCAACTCTGTGGTGTTTTAAAGCTGCTATTTTCCTCATTTTTCATATGGATGATAAAATGATATCACATACAGAAAGCTTAAGTGACTTACCCAAAGCCACCCAGAGGCTTTGGTCAGAAGGCAAATCCTGGCTGCAGAATGCAGGCATTTAAGTATCATACGACACTCCCTGTATTGCTAGGAGACCATGATACAGGGAAGAAGCAAGTCAGCATGTTTTTTAAAATTCTGATCATCTTTGTAGAAGGAAGAGAGTCAAAACCTAAAATCAGAGAAATAAATTGATACCAGATTTTACATGGTTTTATAGTGTATGCGACAAGTTTGAACTCTAAGTGTTTTGGGAAATCATTGAGGGCTTTTAAGTGATGTGATATAACTATACTTTGTGCTTTAAAAATCTCACTCTTTATGCTTCTGTGTAGAGAATAGACTTACAGGGGAAAGAAAAGGAAAAGTGGCCAACTGGGGGCAATTGCAGTAATCCAGGAGATGGAAGAGAGTGGTCCCCACAAGGTAGAAACAGATGAAAAGTAGAGAGAAGATGTTTTAAGGCATATTGTGATAGTAGCACTGACAGGATGTGCCGATGAATTGAAACAACTTGAAAATACGGGAAAAAAAGAAGCGACCAAAATGACGCATAGAATTCAAATTTGAACAAGAAGGTAAATAGAGTTTCCATTTCCTGTAGTACACTGGTAAGAACACGCTGGCTGACAAAAATCAATACTTCTCTTTTGCAAACCTTGTTTACTTTCAGATGTCTGTGAGGCATCTAAAAAGAGATGTCAGGTAGGCATAACATATGTAATTTCAGAGCTCAGGGAGAGCTCTGGGCTGGATATGCGAAATGAGAAGGATCAGTCTGTGTGAGGAATCGAAAGCCATGGAGATTGCGACAGTCTTCTCAGGAGAGAGAAACAAACAAAAAAAAGGCACAGGTGGATCACAGGAAGATTTTGATGTGACTTGAAAGGAAGAGACCAAAAAAGAAGACTTAGAAAATATACGACAGGTAGGGGGAAAGCCGGGAGAGGGCTAGGGGAGGAGCATGTTCAAGGGAGTAGAAAGTGACCTATCATGTCAAAATTATGCCAATTTGAGAAATATGAGCAGCGAGAAGTATCTATTGGCCTTGGCAAAATTTTCTGGAATGCTGTGGTCAAAAGCAGATTACAGAGTCAGAAACTGAGTGGGAATAAGAAAGTAGGGACAAGAGGTAAGACAACCCTTCCAACGAAGACGATTATCAATGTCCTTGGTATAGATTTCTCCACAGCCTCCACATTCCAGAAACCAATTTTCCTAAAACAAATGCAGAAAGTTGTTTCATGTTAGGAAAATGGAGAACATTAGCCAAATAGCAAACAACACCAATTTGGCTTCTACGTAGGAAGAATTGAATAAGGAAACTTATTTAAAATAAATTACCAGAAATCAAGAAAAATTTATTGTTGCTTTGATCATTTTGACTGGTATGGTATCTGATATAGTGCACACCAGGACACATATCAATCAAGCCTAATAAAGGTATACATAGGCATTCAATCATCTCACCAATGTCTATTTACTACTTTGTTCTGGGGATTGGAGCAAACATTAGGATTCAAAGACACAGAGGTGAGAACAGAACAAATCCTATTTACAAGGAACTGACAGTTTGGAGCGGGAAAGAAAAAACCATTCATTATAAGAAATTTAATTGCATATCAGAATCATAATATAAAATCAGATGCAACAAAATGAGAAGCTGAATATTGTGTTGTGGCATGCCTTAAATTTGATATTTGGGCCCATCCCTTAAGACTTTCTAAGCGGTTGTCAATCATCTGAAGTAGAACCATTTCTATGACTATTTTGAACAATGGAGTAAATTATGCTAACAGTATGCCCACTGCATTCTAAATAATTATAGTCTTTTGGACAGAGGTATTGCTCTATACATAATTATGGCATTTTAGAAAATGCATTTTCTTGATAGCTAAAAATATATGTACACAAATCTGTATCTTTGCATACCCAGATTTACTTAAGCTTCTAGAACAAAGAAAGATTAAAGCACATCAATAAATGGAAAAAATGTTAATTCTATTAAGTAGAAAAGAGACATTTTATTACATGGAATAAGTATTTTTAAGTAATATCTAAATAGCTATCATTTGTACAAATTATGTCTTATACACTATAATTTTTCAAATATGCATGTGTTTATGTTCTATATAAAAAATCTTAATAAATTATGTTTATTTTTAGAAAACTTACAACTGTTCTAAGGCATTAGTGGCCATAGCTAAACTCTTTACCAATTATAAACATACTTTCCCATTACTCACTTAAAATTACCCACCCTCTTCAAAACAATGAAGAGCTTGAGCTGCCCAGGTGGGTAAAGAGGTTATGCATTTGTATAAAGTAAATTTAATAGTACAACTTCTGAAAGTGTGAGACAATTGGAAACAACCCAAATGTCCATCAACAGAAAAAAAAATGCTATATCCACACATTGGAATAATAATCAGTACTAGAAAGAAGCAAACTACTGATACAGATCCTACTTCTACTGTTACATAGAGGAATCTCAAGAACATTGTGAAGTATACATAGTGTAAAATTTCATTTGTATAAAGTTCTAGATCAGCGAAAACTAATCTATGGTGATAGAAATAAAAGGTTACACTTAGTGGTAGTAGGGTGGTTGATAGAAAGGTCATGAGGAAACTTCCTGATCCCATACTTATAAAAATTCCTCTTCATAATTTGAAAATAATTATATTTTCTAGTCTAACCAGGCAGTGGCATAGTGGATAAAGCATTGGCCTGGGACGCAGAAAATAATTATATTTTCTAAAATTTTTTTATTGAAGTTATTTTTAAAGTTAAAGAAAGCAAGAAATACAGATGATTCAATAAATATCACATCAAGTTTTAGTCTTTCTATTGATGAAGGTGTTTAAAATTCTTTTTCAGAGAGAGTAACTGACACTTTAATATTTCTTCTAGGGATACAAAGTTCTCTCACTTGAAAGAAATCCTGTGTCAACACTTTTAGAAATAATGAAGGACCCTGTTGTTCTCATTTTGACTTTTTTCATTTCTTTTCATGGAACACTTAACTCAATTAAAGTTGTTGACATGCCACAGTCCAATTTTTAATGTCATGATGCAGCAATTTAGCTCTTTTACTCCAGGGTGTTGTTTTGTTTTTTTTATTAATCATGTTTATATGCTGCATATTGGCTCAAAAAGATGACAGGACCCACATGATTGACTGTTAATTAATTGATTTCACCAGAAACATCCACTTAGTACAGCAGGACAGGGATCGTGGGGGGGGGGGGGGAAACGTGAGGATTTATGTTTTAAAACTCAGATATGCTGTGCTCTTTAAAAATTAAGTAACAGTGGGCAGCTCTTTTTAAATTATTACCCATTGGATATGGGATCAATAAAGGAAAGAGATGAGGGAGCTGGACGCCTCTGCGTGACAAGTCCTGTCTGAATGGAGAGTTCCAGGACAACATTATTTCTCATGAACAGTACCTCTCAGATGGGAGGCAGAAGGAGTACTATGATAAAATTGCCAGTTCAATTTCATTTAAAATAGCTTCAAAAAATTTGCATGTGTTATATTTAAAAAAAAAAAAAAACAAGCTATGCATATGGGTGTGGTATATGCAGGAGGGTTATTATAATGTTTTTATCTACAAAGACGTTAACACACCATGAATACAGATTGACCTTGTGCCCCATACCAATTTGCTCATCTTCTCACCAGGACAGCAAGTCAATTGTGCAAGTCCCCTGATGGGAAGAGCAGACTTTAAAGTGCCTGATATATGTTTAAGTTATAGGTTGCAGAGCTCTGAGAAAAAGCTGGAAAATGGAGTTTGAGCTATATAACAGATAAAAAGGATTATTTTCATAGCCCAATTGACTTTGTTAATAATGCTAAACTTCCTAAAGAAGATTTATTGTTACATATTAAAAATCTGTGGAATCTGCTTGCTGGTGAAGCTTAACCTGAAACATAAATCCTACCCAATTATATAACATGTGAAAAAAGTTGTTGTTAGCTAAACAGTAGATCTCATTACATAGAACATGGTACTTTATCTTTGTATTATTGTTTTCACCAACTTTGTTTGATTGAAAATTTACTTTTTTCTTATGCAAAGCTCTAACACTCATGATATAGACACTCTCATTATTTCTACATAACACTGAAGGTGTGTGTGAATATAATAGACATCCATGGTAGGCAAACAAAGGTAAGTAAACATGTAAATTAACATACCTTTTCAAAAAGAGTGTATTTCTATCACCTTATTCAACTGTATTGAAAAACTAAAACAGTTTAACCTATTCTTTATTTTAGGTCTAGATTATTAGACTACTGTCATATCAATACAATGTATTTTATGTTAGAAATTATTTGCTCACGGAATAGCAGTCTTACCAGTTAAAGAGCAAAATTTCATTTTTATGGACTTGGTCATTATCATGATATAGAAAAAAATGTTTTTTCTGAATATTTGAAGGGTCTCCAAAAATACTATATAAATACTACTAGAAAAGAAACTAAAGAATATAGCAACTATCTTCCAGGAATGAATTTAAATATGAGGTGAAATTAAACTTATTTCACAGAAGGAAAGGAAAAGCTTAGTAGATGCCACCCACAGACAGAATCTATTCTGTTCCTGGGACCATGTATGAAAATACACAGGGGAGGGAAGTTTTAGTTTTTACCTTTGAGAACAATGAAGCTAACTGGAAAGATAAAGTATACAGCTTTAAAAGTTAGATGAAGACTTGGGGGGAGATATTTAGAGTGGGAGAAATAGTATGATAAAAGTCAGAGTATGTGTCTTTATTAGAAAAATATAAACTGAGGAAAAGATTGCTGTTTTTTTCTTGTAATAGATATCATAGGAGTGATAATCATCACATAAACCTTCAATAAAGTAAATTTCAAATAGAATACAAATAATGCAAGAACACAAAATACTCAGGCAGAAAGAAGAACAAAACTTAGAAGAGGGAATGGGCATGCATTGCATAAGTTCTTTGTAAATGCTAAAAGCTCACATAAAGTTGAAAGTTTATGATTATTGAACTAGGAGTCATGGGCAAAGTAGAGAGTGTGAGTTGACGACATCTGAGTTGAGGGGAAGCCTCCGATGTATTTGAATAGATCAGGTAGAACCAATCATACAAAAAAAAAACAGATAAAGTTGGTCATAAATCTTTATAAAGTATTAGGCAGTTTCTGTAGATTCTAAGGAGGAAAAAAAATCCTAAGAGCAGTGTTTTATTTCTATCCACCTATCCACTGTGCGCAAGTGTGCAAGACAAACTGTAGAGAGAATGCCTTGGAGGCAGGGAGATCTGCTATGAAGCTACTGCAGCACTTGTTTGAGATCATAAGATACCAGAATGCTCTGGCTCAGTTCAACTTTTGTTAGTCACCAAGTATGGTCTAAGCATTGCACTGGGCTCTGGGAGTGGAAGGATGGTAGGAATAATGCCATTGAGGACCTTAAAGAATGATGAACATAATTCTTCTGCACCTTCACAAGTGCAGTGAGAATTCTGTAAGTACAATATGTTGCTGTGGAGGAAAGAGAAGTGGAGCTTAGCCTAGCTCAAGTGAGAAAAGGAAGGTCTCTTGAGCAGGTTATGTTTGAACTTAGTCTTGAAGGTTGAGTGTGAGTTACTAATGGTGGGAGGGAGAGGTCAGTTTGCAGGAGGAAGCCTATAAAATAATAGAGAAAACAAAGACAGTCTTGTGGGACATATTATGGGGTTTGGTATCATTTTTATAGATAAAAGAATACCATTCACATTGCAAGACTGTCATCTTATGGTCAGATTTGTGTTTTAGAAGTATCCATCTAAGACATAAATTAAATCAAGGCGAGATTGGAAAGAAGGAACCTAGTTAGGATACTCTTATAATAATCCTGATTAAAAAATAACCTTAGCCCTGGCCGGTTGGCTCAGCGGTAGAGCGTCGGCCTAGCGTGCGGAGGACCCGGGTTCGATTCCCGGCCAGGGTACACAGGAGAAGCGCCCATTTGCTTCTCCACCCCCCCCCTTCTTCTCTGTCTCTCTCTTCCCCTCTCGCAGCCGAGGCTCCACTGGAGCAAAGATGGCCCGGGCGCTGGGGATGGCTCTGTGGCCTCTGCCTCAGGCACTAGAGTGGCTCTGGTCGCAACATGGCGATGCCCAGGATGGGCAGAGCATCGCCCCCTGGTGGGCAGAGCGTCGCCCCATGGTCGGGCGCATGCGGGAGTCTGTCTGACTGTCTTTCCCTGTTTCCAGCTTCGGAAAATAAAATAAAATAAAATAAAATAAAAAAATAAAAATAACCTTAATCTGTGCAGCGATACAGTGATAAAAAAAATAGAGACAAGAAATATTTGAGAGATCAAACAGAAAGGATTGTGGAGTTGATTAGGTAAGAAAAGTAAAGACAGAAATCTAGGGTGGTTGCTGACATTCTGTCTCTGTCAGCTGGCTCAGTGGGTGGTGTGTCAGTAATTGTCACTCAGAATTCAAGAGGATGATTGTAAAAGAGAAGGAAGGACAATGGATTCAGTTTTGAACATGGTTCATTTGAGGTGTCTGTGAAACTGAAATGGACAGACAGAGCAGGCTGTATAAATCTGAACATCAGTGGAGTGGGTTAGACAAGATACATAAATTTGGGATCATTAGCATTTAAGCAATTATAGAATGATGAATGAGGATAAGATTTCTAAGGGGGAAAAGGTAGCCTGGGAGCAATGAGAAAAAGGCAAAATTCTAGGAACAACCATCTTTAAGGGATCAGACGAAAAAGAGGAAATGAGAAAGGACACAGAGAAGAACACAGCAAAGTTGTGGAAAGAAAAATGGTAGGAAGTGATCAGATAGAAGCCAAAAAAGTAGAGAACCTCCAGGTCAGTAGCAGAGAGGCCTTGCTGCATGTGATTAAGATAAAATGGTGACTGCTGTGATTTAGAGGAGCTATTGAAAAATTGAGTTGTAATTCCTCACAAGGACTTGAGTCCAGGGAGCTGGTAACAATATGCTAACATTGATAGAAAAAAGCATTTGAGGTAGATGAGCCTAAGAGACATTTTATGGTGTGAGTTTTTTACCAGTCCTCATTTGCTATCCTGTCACTCGATGTGAGTCTACAAGATACTGTATAGTTTGTAACTCAGTTACATTAAAACTCAACTCCATCCCTATGTTCAAGGACTGTTAGGCTCAATCAAAGAATTCTTAACAGTTGGTAGATTTCACAAATCAGAAGGAACAAGACAATTTCCATGAAGGACTGTGATTCCTATAGTTGTTTCCTTTCCTCACTTTATAATGGTACCATTAGTTAGACTTCCAGACACTAGAGAAAGTGAAACCATTCACTCAGGCTGACATTTATACAGGCTAATCAAATGGCAGTGAGATATAGCAAATAACTAACTGTAGTGCTTGGAGCAGGTTGAAAATATAAAATACACTCATAGTGTATCCTAAAAAGTCAACAAGTAAGATTTTTGTGTTTTGTTTTTTTTTCTCAGCAATGAGACAAATTTGCAGAGGTAATTATGCAGACAATTCAATGCCTTCCCAAGTGTGTGTGCTGAAAACTCTCCTCCCTCACCACCATATGTAAGACATTCTAAAGCAAAAGCCAGCTTATCAGTGACAGTTTCAACACGTTCTCCCTCCATTCGCATTGCTGTGTGAAAGCCCCTCGGCCACACTTCCTCAACAATTTTGTAAAATTAAGGAGATGAGGATATCTTTGAAATAGATATATTGAGAAAAAACAGGGGAGGCAGAAGACTGACTGCAAGACCACTGACTATACTGGCCTAGAACCACCCTTCTCATCAGCATGCTCCAACATAAGGGAACGACACACCACATATATGATTAATCTGGGCACCTCCTGGTTGCCTTCCATAGTTCATAAGCAATATAAAGATTTCCCCTAAGACATTGCCTTTTTTTCCCAAGAGAAGTTAGTTCACAAAACTAAATTGTTATAGCATTTGTTTAAGATGATAATTTGGTGTGATCAGATAGTGATTATAGTACTTCGTGGCACTGTTCTTAAAACAAGAGACCAAAACAACTCTATTTGGATCTTCTTTATTTCTTTTGTGTCTAGCAATCAGTAAAACCAAACACTGGAAGTGTTAAGTAAACTACACATACCACTTTATTCTGTAGAGTTCATGGGTGCAAGATGGTCAGTCACTTTAATATAATACTTTGCACCTCAATAGCATCCTTAGGTCAAGGGTTTTGGAGTAGTTACAAACATGAATTACCCCTCCAAAACTCTGAGAGTCAGCCCATGTTGTAGGCTGGTAATCTTCAGAGAGATTTAGCCGTAGCCTGCCCCACTGCATTGCAAGTCACTTGTGGAGGCAGAAATAAATCCCAAGAACCTTCAGTTGCCTGTGCTCAGCTCAAAACATGACTTGACATTTCTGCCCTCATTTTGAATCTCTGGTTCTTCAAATACTAAATGTGAACTCAAAGGTAAGAAATTGTGAAGGTAAAATGTTGAAGCTGAAAATACACATACAAAAATATTGCAACATTTAAGGATACCCAAACTCTTCCCATTTGAAATATTATTGAAATATTATCAGGGTTAATGTGTTCTTAAATCCATAGCGTGAACATGTTTTACTTATAGATGTAGGAACCCCATTTTTTATTACTCTATTCGTCTCTTTTGCATTTCAAGTTGCAAAAAAGAACTCAAATTAAATAATCCCTTAAATATTTTTTCCAGAAACACAGTATAGAAACTTCCAGATAATAAAAGGTACCTATATGCCAAAATAAATGTCAAGAAGCCCATGTACCGAATCATGTGCCCTTCCTCCTCTTTTAGAGTTCTTTAGACCCTCACAATGAATAGTTTATTTAATTTTATTACCAAAGACTTGATTAGTAGCTATAAACAGCTTAGTAGCTACTAAGCTATTCTATAGAAAATTGGAAACAATGAACTGGACGGAAAAGAGGTAGGTGACTAGTGGCAAGCAAACATAAATCACAAGCAACATTCTTTCTTGCAAAATTCAAGAAAATATCTACAAAGAAAACCAAGACTTTTTCGATGTTTTCATTTTGCAAACAAATGTTTTTAAAACTGTATTATCTATTATTGCGTATCAAATTAACCTAAAATTCAGCAGCTCCAAACAGCGCAGTTTGTCTTACAGTTTCTGGGAGTGGGAAGTCCGGGCACAGCTCAGTAGTGCTTCTGTTTCAGGGTCTCTTACAAGGCTTAAATCAAGATTCAACTGGGCAAGATGCTTCCAAGCTCACTCATTCACGGTTGCCAGGAGGATTCAGTACCTCTCAGTCTGCTGACTGAGGAATTCAGTTTCTCACTAGTTGTTGGACAGAGGCTGCCCTCATTTTCTTGCTCCGTGGGTTTCTCTAAACTAGTCAGGGTTCTTCAGAGAAATAGAACCAATAGGACTAACATACATGTATACAGAGAGAGATTTATTTTAAGGAATTTGCTCATGCCATTGTGTGCTGGCTGGCAAATCAAATATTTGCAGGACAGGCTGGAGACCCAGGAAAGAGTTGATGCTGCAGCTCTATTCTGAAAGCTAGTAGAATTCCATCTTCCTCGAGGGAGCACAGTCTTTTCTCTTAAAGTCATCAACCAACTGGATGGGGCCCACATTATAAAAGATAATCTGCTTTATTCAGTCTACTGATTTAAATGTTAATCACATCTGAAAGATACCTTCATAGCAACATCTAGATGCTCTTTGACCAAATAATTGGGCACCATCATCTAGCCAAGTTGACACATGAAGTTGACCATCACATTTTTCAATATGACAACTTGCTTTATCAAAGCTTAAAAACCAAGAAGTCATTAGAGAATCTGCTGGCAAATTGGGAGTCAATCTTTATAAACAAATGACAAAATTTTGTCATATTCTATTAGTTAGAAGCAAGTCACTAGGTCCAACTCATACTCAAGGAGAAGAAATTATACAATGGCACAAAAACCATGAGACAGGGATAATTGGAGCTTATGTTAGAAATCTTTCTACCACACTAACCCAATTTAAAAACTCTTATTAATAAACTTTATGTTAATAGCTTTTATCTTATTTAAAAATTAATGTTTATTTATAATTTAGAAAACACAGAAACTACCAAAATTCTACAATTTATAGAAAATACTTCTATATTCTAGAATTAGAATTCTAAATATTCCTTCTTTGCTATGTTTTTTAGGGAGCTGAGATTTGATTATAAAAATAATATTAATCATAGACTCTATCATCATTGAGCAGTAATTCTTCTTGAGCTTTAAATCTAATTCACAAAAACATGGCATATTATTAAGCATAGGCAGGTTAATATGAACTATTAGAAGGACATAAAAATTGAAAAGCTATGTGATCCAGTTTTCAGATGTTTTTTATTGTAGAAAAATATATATAACATTATATTTATCATATTAATATTTGTGAGTGTACAATTCAATGGCACTGAATACATTTATATTGTTGTACAAATTTTACTACTATTTATACCTACAAATTTTTCATGATCCTCAACAAAAATTCTGTATCCATTAAATAATAACATCCTCTTCCACCAATCTCCTGTTAAACTCTATTCTCTGTTTTTATGAATTTGACTACTCTGGGTACCTCAAATACGTGAAATCACATACTATTTGCCCCTCAGTGGCTGACCTATTTCACTAAGTAAACTATAACATATATCAAAATTTCATTCCTTTTTATGGCTGAATAACATGCCATTGCCTGTATCTGTGTGTGTATATCACATTTTGTTTATCCATTGATTTGTTAATAGACATATGAATTGTTTCTACCTTTTTTGCTATTGTGAATAATACTTCTATGAAGCAGATATACAAGAATTGAGCCCTGCCTTAATTATTTTGTAATGTATCCAGGAGTGGAATTGCTGGGTCATAAGATGGTTCTATGTTTACCCTTCTGAGAAACTGCCAAGCTGTTTTTCATCATGTTCTCAAAATTTTGGATTTCAGGAAATCAACACAAACACACATTGTACACACGCCAATTAGAATCAATATAGGATTGTTTCTAAATCTGCCAGGTTAAAGAAGTAAAGATCTTCAAATACATAAATAAAACTCTTCTCATCTACCATATGAAACAAAGACAATGTTACCACCAAAAAGATAGGAGAAATATAATCTAGAATAAAAGATCATAGTTTAAACTTTTCTTTTATTGTTATTTTATTCTTTTTAATTACTTTCTATAGTTTGGTTTTGTTTTAGATCACCGAAAATTTTATTAGGGAAAGGCATTCGGCTATGGAGTAACATTACCTGAAAACAATTCAGGTTTTAAATTAGAATGCAATGACTAGGAGAGATTAACAGGTTTATCAGAGATCACAAGGCTAATTAGAAGTGTGGAAATAGGATAATAACTTGTTGCAAACTCAGTTGCAGATGACCCCCATCCTCCAACTTCAACCAAATAGCCAAAGATAAAGAATGAAACTAACCACATGAATAATAATAATAATAGCACTTGGATATAGTGCTATTAAATGCTGCTAAAAGTGGTTAAATTAATTGAGAATTAGAACCTAGAAACTTCTTCTATTTAATCCTCTGAAACATGAAACTCTGCCAAAATACAAAATCTCTGTTTTCTTCCTCTTATTTCTTTATTGTGGTTAGTCCCTTCCATTAACATCCTCAGTGGGACTGGCATCCTCAGCAGGAATGGCACCCTCTCTGTCACTGTGCTGGCATCACAGTCCTATCCACGCACAGCTCAGCTCTGATTGGAACTGGGAGCAATTCTAGCCTTTGAAATCACTAGTTCTTTCACACCTTTTGATTTGTTCTAACTACTCTTGGCCCAGAAACTTTTCCTCAAAGCACCAAAGATGCTCAAAGTGTAAAATAATTTATTCCCATGCCTTTTCAGAAAATGTATTGTTTTCCCAGTTAAAATTACACAGTTGTGATTAGAGTATTCTTTATCTTCTTACATTTTAAATTTTAAATGTTTTCCTCTCAAAGCATAAATAGAAGAAGTGTTAATAACTGTGAAATTTTGCTTAAACTCTGTAAATGCCCACCCCAGGCTCAGGAAGTTTTCTAAATTAAGTATTCCAGGAATACATGCTACAGTTCCCAAGTATGACTCCCTGAAAGAGTGGCTAGGGAACTTGACTATTATTTAAAAAAAAAAGATATCCAGGCCCTGGACAGTGGCTCAGTGGACAGAGTGTTGGCTGAGCATATGGATATTCCAGGTTTGATCCCCCATTAGGGCACACAAGAGAAATGATCATCTGCTTCTCCACTTCTCCCCCTCCTAAAGCCAGTGGCTCATGGTTCAAGCATCGGAGCTGAGGATAGCATGGTTCGTACAAGCATCAGCCTCAGGCGCTAAAAATAGTTCAGTTGACTCCAGCATTGGTCCTAGACAGTGGTTGCCAGGAGGACCCCCGTCAGGTTCATGCAAGAGTCTGTCTCACTGTCTCCTCTCCTCTTACTTAAAAAAAAAATCTCCAAAGGATTTTAATATGTAAGAAGATTTGGGAATCAATATTCTAGTAAGAGTGACCAAAAAAGGCAAATATAGAAATCTGCATGAAATGAAAGATGTAATTTATTATTAAATTGCTTACCTTGGTTGCTAATATAATAAAACATCCCTTTGCAATTCCTAGTGTGTTTATATATAAATGGATTAAATTGGCTAATGAATTTATCTGATATGGCATGGTTGCTAATGTTCCCATGGAGTGATTAATGGTTTAGCAGGACTGAATTCTTCAGGGGAAAAAAAAGTGACTTATACAGGTTTCAGAAAATGAGACCTTCGGTTAACTATTTAAAGTCATTTATTTAAAATGTTTTATATCATGCCAGGCACTTTGCTAGCATCCAGGGATGCATACAAGTGTAACCAGTGGGGAGGCGCTGCTCCTGAAAACGGGTGGAGCATTGGAACTGAAGATGTTGGAGAGCCAGCTCATTAACTCATGAGACTCACGGGAGGCAATTCTCCATGGGTCTTTCCCACTTCTGTATGTCTTTTGAGCAGGGGCGTCAATAGCTTTACTGCTGGACTCTCTTTTCGAGGATGTTTGTATTGCAAACTGTCTTGGAAGACAGTGAAAGGATACCCAGCTGAGGTGAAGGGCAGATTTGTTTCCTGACCAGAATAATAAAGATAATACCTCTCTCTAGGGCAAAAAAAAAAGGGGGAGGCAGCTTTTGTTGTCCCACTTTATATTAGAGTTTTCTAAAAGTCAAGGCTGCTCAACTGTGACAGGTCCCCATTGTGTTCAGAGCATCCCTGTGGGCCACCCCTGTGAGTTGATTGTCAAGGAAACCAATGCAATCAGGAAGCCGGGGCCACCTGCTGTGCTACTCTGTGAGTAGTCAAGTCCTTTGTCCCTAACGTAGGAGTCCATGTTTTCTGCCAGTATCCATGAAGCTGTGGAAGGAAGGCTAACTTTTTAACTTGCAATTAGAGTAAAATCTCCAGCACTTTACAGTTCTTGACAGATTATTGCATTTCTAAGTTTTGCGTTGTAACTGATATCCTATCGCTAGGCTCTTCATGCCAGGTCTGGCACCTGTTGCTGCCTTCCAATAAAGAATTCTTATTCTGCCTCTGCTTTAACACCAGCACTGTTCTATACAATGTGAGAGCAGAAACTTCAAAATAAAATGACTGAACCACTGAGCCAGCCAGTGTTTGACTGAACACAGGCATGTCCAAAGGCAGTGGACTCTCTGCCTCAGTAACTCTAAGAAAAACTTTAGTACTGCCCTTTATTGCACAAAAGTGAGGTGGTTGGTTTTTCTGGCTCTTTTTTTATGACATTTATGGTTCTCTGCTGAAGGTAGGAAGCCAAAGGCGCTTTATCTAGGTTATATAGAAATTTCCTGTTCCCTAGATTGTGGTCGTTTTAAATGTGAAAGCTTTGACCAGCACTTTATATTGGTGGCAGAACCAGGGTGGTCTGTTAAAGTGCATAGGGCTTTAGGTAGCTAAGGGTTGGGCTGAAGTATTTCAAGCTTAAAATAGCTCTCCATGGGAGCTACACCATCATGGCAGGCAACTTGGCTTCACAGAGATGAAATCCAGGACTAGAGATTCCCTTTTAATCTCCACATCATTTCTACGAAAAGCAAGGAGCAGATATCATGATTTTCATGCTAGAGACACTGATCGACAAAGTAGTAATGTATCTGCTATTATCTTAATCATTGGCAAAGCTGAAATTTCCTTCAACTGACTTCTCTTTTCAATAGTTTGAAAGCTACTCATTTAATGCTAAAGGTAGAAAAAAGAATATATATAGCTTCCAATTTTTACCCTAGAGACCAGACTCACAAAAACTGACCGCTGGGAATTGTACATGCCATAAAAAAATAAAGATTGTTTTCTCTTCACTTGTCTATCGGGAAAGTTTTTTCAGAAATGGAAGTGGAAAATCCATAAAGGATAGACTGGTCAAAAGTTAATTTTGATCCCTTAGTGAATCCTTTAATTAATAGAATAATTTACCATTCAATCAACAAGTATTTGCAAAGTTTCTACAATAAACCCAACACTGGTAAATGCTGGGAGTTGGTGCTAAATGAGACACACAGTGATCACAACCCGGGCTGCCTGGCAGAGATGAGGTTTAACGGAGCAGGTATTAGCCAGGCACTCGCTGGATGTGCAGAGTACCTGCCACAGGAGCAAGTTGCAGTTTTCAAAGGTTATAAATCTGAGAATCTAAATAGATGATAATGTTGTTTTTGAAGGAAATAGAGAAATTTAATTTCAATATTTAGCTTATCAAGCTAAAGACTTGGGTGTGTGAAGCACATATCAAAAATCAACTTTGGCCCAACCAGGCAATGCACAGTGGATAGAGCATTGAACTGGGACTCAGAGGACCCAGGTTCAAAACCCTGAGGTCACCAGCTTGAGCATGGGCTCATCCGGCTTAAGCGCGGGCTCACCAGCTTAAGCACAGGGTCGCTGGCATGAGCATGGGATCATAGATATGACCCCATGGTCGCTGGGTTGAGCCCAAAGGTCACTGGCTTGAAGCCCAAGGTTGCTGGCTTGAGCAAGGGGTCACTCGGTCTGCTGTAGCCCTCCAGTCAAGGCACATATGAGAAAGTAATCAATGAACAATGAAGGAACCACAACAAAAAATTGATGCTTCTCATCTCTCTCCCTTCCTGCCTGTCTGTTCCTATCTGCCCCTCTCTCTGTCTCTCTCTGTCTTTGTTAAAAAAAAAATTCAATTTTGATTCAGTTACAAGGCCAGTAATAAAAATATTAATAAACATGTTTTTAAAAACCTAGATCTTGTACTGATAATTAGAAAAGGTCAAAGATACTAACTATATCATCTATGCACACATTTAATGGGTCTAGTGAGGATAAAAATAAAATTTTGTTATATATAGGCTTGTGTAAAATAAAATAAAAAAAGTGCTGTGATACATCTGTTAATCAATCAATCCTACAGCTCCAGGAAGTTACCATACCAACATGTCAACTCAGTCATTGACTAAAGATTACCTCCAAAGGGATACAAACTGATACACTTCTACCTCGTGCTTGCTATGAACTAAAATGTCTTCTCTAAAAATTTATATTCATGGTGAAGGTCTATAGTTAGGTTTAGATGAGGCCTTTGGCTTATGACTAGGTAGAGACCTTATTATGAGATTGTGCCCCTGTAAGAAGAGACCAGAGAGTCTGTCTGCTTGTTTGTTTTCTCTCTTCTTCGCCACTCCGCACCACCACCATCATGCCCATATAAAGACACAACAAGAAGGCAGACATCCACAGCCAGGAAGTGGGCTCTCACCAGAAACCAACCACACTAATACCCCGATCTTGGACTTCTGATATTCAGAACTATGAGAAAACAAATTTCTGTTGTGCTAGCCATTTGGTCTATGGCATTTTGTTTTGGCAGACTGAGCTGCTTAAGAGAATTCCGCACACAAGCAAAGTGGTAGTAGGACCCAAGGGCAGTCTTCCAAATGGAGTTGCAGGTGCAGAACATAAGCAAAAGACACAAACTCCCAGGAGTACACAAGAAGAAATAGTACAAAGGATCCAAGGGCATCCAAGCAGAATTCCAACTGAATCCTCCTAAAAAAAAAACAAACAAAAAACCCAAAAAAACAGGAGCAAGAGGAACTGAATAGGAAGCAAATGACTCTAAGTGATTATCCAGAATATGTTGTTTGCCTTTCAATGAAAGAAGGTGGTAAATTAATCACTACATTTATTAAAAAAAAAAAAAAGAAAACACCTCACTGACATAGTAGTAATAAATATTGAAAATGTAATATAATATATAATGATTTTGTAGTTAGCACAAAGTTGTAACAGATGCTTTGTGGCAAGAACATTAACTTAAATATCAAGGTAATCAAAGCTCAGTCATGCCAGTATTTATTTCAGTCTGGCTGGTTTTATCATAAGGCTGAGAATACCTCTCTTGTTAAATAGGGACGGAAACAGATGATAGGATTCTCATCTGGCATCTAGATTTTTCTATCATGGAGAATATAAAAATGACCTTGTACTGAATACAATCTATTTAATCTCAAAAATCAATTTATATCCTTCTTCACCTTGTTCTAGCCTCAAAGGCAGACCTACATGAAAATCATCAACGCTCATTGTCCTTTATCTTTTATCTCATTGTAGACATTACAAGGCACAGGAGGGCAAGTTGAGGGTAGGAGGATTGTACGCCAGGATGTTACCCTTCCAGTTCTCTCCTACCAGGTGTTAATGAGTCGGAGGCTTCCCTATAGCTTGCAGGGGTCCCCAAACTTTTTACACAGAGGGCCAGTTCACTGTCCCTCAGACCGTTGGAGGGCCGCCACATACAGTGCTCCTCTCACTGACCACCAATGAAAGAGGTGGCTCTTCCGGAAGTGTGGTGGAGGGCCGGATAAATGGCCTCAAGGGGCTGCATGTGGCCCGCGGGCCGTAGTTTGGGGACGCCTGGTAGGGCATCATTCTTCTAAGACAGCTCTCTCTATATAGGTATCCACTTGGGTTTAGGACTGGGGTAGAAAGAACCCTCTTCTTACTTTTCAAGGGGCATTTTAATCTCCGATTGGTTTCTTTAAACTCTGCTGACACTTCTGCAAATTATCTCAAAATATCAAATGAATAGGTGATTATCAACTGAGTAATAAAGACCTTCTATGAATTTGCCAAGAACCAAAATTAAGAAAAAACAAACATGTCATGAGATGGACTTATTTGTAACAAATTACTAACATAGAATATCTTTAAAGTAATCCTAGAGTAGCTGAAGAAGAAACAAAATCCCTTTTTCTATTTTTTAGAGATTGACATTATATATGTTAACATCCCTAATAACTAGAACTATACACTATTCCAAAATCAATTCCACTTCTGAGGGTCATTGGACTGTGATGGCTGACACCAAATAATGATGATCTCCAAATTTTTCATAGCTGTTGTTTTCATTCACTAAATACACTGGTTCATCTGCTGCCAAACCTCATGATACTTATGTACTTTATCTCTTTGATCTCATTCAAATTCACTGTACAGTAAAGCACTTATTAGACTGGAAGCAAGATCCAAGGTCAAAAACAGTTTTGAAATATGAGATTAAGCAAATATGCATAATTTTTTATATTACTGTCAAGACTTCCCATCACCTAACTTAGTGTGCCGAGCATTATGAATTTCCAAGAGGAGCTACATTGCTATGCAATAATGCACTGTAACAACAAAACTTTTTATGGTTTTCATAAAACTCCTATTATCATCTCTCTGGCAAAATGAGGATTTGGCTGAACTCTGTTTGAGAAATAGTACATGGGTGAGTAATGGCTCTCAGTATGCTCATCTTAGCCACTCCTGGGCTGTCAGTAATTTGAGGGTAGAGATTGCCTGTCTGCCATCACCCTACACCTGTTTCTTCTATCTGAAGAAAGTCCCCCTGTGATTGCCTATAATAGCCTACACTTATCCATTCTTAGCACTCGCCACTCTCCACCATAGTATTTGTATGTATTATTTCCCTTACCCATGTCCCCCTGCTAAGCTTATGTAAATATCAAGCAGGCAGAGACTTTGTCTGGCTTGTATTCTGCTGTACAGTGCCCAGCATTCAGTAAATGTTCAAAGAACAAATGACTCAGGCAGAAAGAGTGGTCAATATTTTTTCAGCTTGATATAGTTTAACACATGTAGATGTAGGCTAACTCACTAAACCAGCAGACAACCTACTAGTCTCAGGATGGAAATGCTCTGGTTTAGTGTGGAAGACTGCAGATGATATGATCGTATTGATAAAGTTTTGCTCTTGCAGTTTAAATAGACTTGCAAACAAATATTTTAATTTTACAATATATATACTATAATACATATGACCATTTTAGAAAGAGCAGAGATGAGAAAATATTTAGAAACTGAATACAATCACTGTTACTGTTTCCTCTGCAAACTGAATCAATGATATATTCATGCGTGCCTCATATATTGGTGACAAGGTTGATTCAAGGTGCTAGATCAAAGGATGAGAGGCTTAGAAACAGAGCTGAAATGTGCATTAATATTAGTTTTTCTTTTCAATAGGCCTCTAGTGGGTTATTCTTTGTAAAGACATTTGTAATAACAATTGGTTATGTTGGATGACGTAGCAGAAATGAGGGATGTTAGAAATATTACATTAGTACAGTGTACACTCTGCAATATTTCACAGGAAATGGCAGTCCTGGAGGCAAGTTAGTCCTGATTAAACTGAGCAATATAGGGGCTCTCATCTATTAGCCACCAACCATCTAACAAGCCCATACTTTCCGGGAACCATGGGTTAAAAGTGTGGCTCTAGTACAACACCAATTACTCTGTTCAAGGCTGTGATTCAGTGTCCTCAAAACAGAGAAAACCGGACAGTGATTTTCCAACCAAAGAGTATATCCATTCATATCTGATGCTTACCTATAAATATGTATAAGGTTATACATTGCACATATAATTATACCATAAAATATATTCTACTTTAAGAGATTTAAATATGTGAATGAAGTTTCTGAAAAAATATTTTTAAAATTCTATTACATCATTCTGTATCTTTCCTTTTTTGCCTCAGTTTATCCACTCTTGAAAATGGGATACTTAATGTTTAATTATATGAAAACAACTGCAGAGAAGTATAGTTTTAAACCCTAAGATGTCATTGCCATATAAATATTTCCTGAAAATTATCAATATTACTAAGTCAAGCATTTTACATAAGTAATGAAACTCTAAAACATCAACCCTCTCCATTGACCAGGTTAGTATTTTTTAAAACAATTTACATGGGTGGGAATTCCACGAACCTCTCAGCGAAGCAGACAGACTGGGGAGCGGTGAGTCACCCCTCCTGGCATGCCACAGTCAGACCAAGGGGCAGCCTAGTAGCTCACAGCCCCATTGGCCCCTTTCAGGAGCAGTTGCTCTGGAGCTTGGGTTTGACCTTCTTCTCAGGTCTCGTCAAGCAAACCAGAGACAGTCCTTGAGCACCTTTATGCTGTGTGTCCATTTGAAGCCGAAGGGGACCATCATTGGCCAGAATTTCTGGTAGGTCTCCCCTGCAATCAGTGCTTCTACAGAAAGGTAAGACCAGGAAAGTGGTGCTGGGAAAGGTTACACCTCATTCTCCTGGCTGCAGAATGAATTAGTTAGTACAGGAAGAGAGTGAACAAAAGACAAAAACAGTAGGTTCTTTCCTCCTGACTTCCAACTTTTTTTATTTCTGCTACATTGAAGAAGCAAGTCAGGCTTAATGTGTTTCCCCTGCCTGAGCCTACCTGATCATGGTTTAAACCCTCTGGACTTTTTTCTCTCCACATTAGCTAATTAGAGGTATGTCCACATTGTGCTAAAACTATGCCCCAAGAGCCACCTCTCCCTCACACTGAAGTGGACCCCCAGCATAATTTACATGTTTCTTAAATGTAATCAAATCATCAATAAATCTGTACTATTTAAAAGTAACTTATGAAGAATAAGATGTCAATATTCATTTTCAAAAACAATGTCATTAAAATACTAGTACATATATTATTTTTTAAAATGTTATAGACTAGTAAGCCCTGGGAAAATGTTTGTGTTATAAAAGAACTATAATATTTTCAGATCTTAATCAATGACTCAGTAGCCCATTTGAGTTTTATCTTGGATGATGGAGCATTTATGGATTCTGCTTGAATGAGAAATTCTGTATGTCAGATACTATCATGTGTCCCCATCCATTTAAAATTCAATTTAATGAGGTTGTCATCCATATGTATAGTTACTATTTGAATTACTGTAGGGGTTTTATATTTCTAACAAATTTTGACATTTAAAATGGATGTCTTGATGATTTTAAGACACTTAATAATAAAATAAAAGTTTTGTAGTCTTCTTTCTTTCATATCACTGAAACAAATGTGAATTATTTTAGAAGGAGAGAAAGAAGTGGGTCAAGTAGCCATAGGCATTCCTGGTACTTAGATGAGGACTCCAGATGCCCTGGATTTTGACAGGCTATACTTGATGTTTAAGATTTGGTTATTCTTGACCTCAAATATTTTCTCTATGGACACTTACAGGCAATGGATTTGAAAGTGCATTGTCCCAAGTGGAAATACTCTTCCAAGAGCAATATTTCAAAGATGTGTGCAAAGTGTTTTAAATGGCCATACTAACCCTTTAGTTTAAAAGGGGTAGAGTAATTCACAAGCCACTGACACCAACTTACCATTTTTCTATAATTACTTATGATCCAAACCTTTATGAAAACCAATATGAATTTGTTGCTAAAATCAATACATTTTGAGAAATTATAACTAATTTAAGAATCTGTTCAAAAATATTTCAGCCCTGTAGTAATATAAATACTAAATACAGACATAATATTTATAATCTAGACCTACAATATCACAACCCCTCTACCAGGCTAATATTATTTGCTATTATAATATATGTGTGCCCTGAACATTTATAGAAAATAAGAACCAGTATAAATATAATCCCCTTTGCTCCATAGTGACAGCCTGTGTTTACACAGATTTGGGCGTTAATGGGTAGATTTCACTTTCTTTCAAAACAAGGGATTCTACTTAACTGCTGAGTAAAGGAGCCCCTTAAATTTAAAAATTTTGGCCCTGGTTGGTTGGCTCAGCAGTAGAGCGTCAGCCCGGCATGTGGAAGTCCCAGGTTCAATCTCCGGCCAGGGTACACAGGAGGAGTGCCCATCTGCTTCTCCACCCTTCCCCCTCTCCTTTCTCTCTATCTCTCTCTTCCCCTCCCACAGCCAAGGTTCAGTGGAGTAAAGTTGGCCCAGGTGCTGAGGATGGCTCTATGGCCTCCACCTCAGGTGCTAGAATGGCTCCGGCTGCAATGAAGCAGTGCCCCAAAGGGGCAGAGCATCACCCCCTGGTGGGCATGCCAGGTTGATCCCGGTCAGGTGCACGTGGGAGTCTGACTGCCTCCCTGCTTCTAACTTCAGAAAAATACAAAAAAAAAATTAACATTTTCTTGTTTTACTGGACATGTCCCAGGAACTGCAGAAAACAGCTGCTAACACTTGGTGTTTATACAAGAATTGATGCTGCTCTGCATTGAGAGAAGAGAGAGGACACGTGACAGAAACAGTCTCCATCCTTGTGAAACTTCACTGGTGACATTCTTTTCACAGTCCTCCAGCACCCAGACCCTTATTCTCTCCTCCTTCTGTATCCTCTTTACACGTTCATTCCATAGCAGGGGCATAGTCTATTCTCCTCTTTCTTGCATGTTGATTATTTCTAAAGTACCAAACATAATCAGAAGGATCTTTGATATCCAGAAATGTTGAATATAAAACAAGAGGATACAAAATCTTGTTTTTGGAAATAACAATAACTAATAATCACCTAAAGCTTCTTATAGGCCCTGGGTGCTCAGCTTCTCTTTGAAACCTCATAATAATTTAAGAGATAGAAACTATTTGTGCATTCATTTATTCTTTCAATGAATGAAGTCAAGTACCCCAACTTAGTAGTATCATGCTAGGTGCAGGGCATATTATGATAAACAAAAGATATGTGATCACTGCCTTTACGGAGCTCGTAGAGTATAACAGTTTTACATAAAGAGTGGCAGAGTGGTGACTAACCTCACATCTTGGCAACCACTAAGATGCATGGCCTTGAATATATATCCCATCAGGGAGCATACAAAGCCTTTCACAGCCCTTTCTAGCTAAAGAATTGATCAGGTGTTGAGACTTTAAGCCAAAGATCCTAACTCAAAGCCCTCCATTGGGCAGGCATAAAATTTTGCTCCCCGTGGTACCCTTGGAAAGAGCACTTATTCTTGCAGAAACCCAATTGCAAGTTGCCCAATTCAGAAATTATCTAGTATGATTATGTGGTCTCTGAGTTCTTTTCAGCCATAGAATTTTAGATATCTTGATGAAAATCGGTTCTACATAACAGATGGGCCCAGCAAGATTTTTAGCTTACGCAACCTATGAAATATGGCCTGTCTACTTAAAGCTAAGGATATGGATAAAGCAGGCTATTTTACCAGGGTAATGGGGTCAGTGAAAAAAAAAAGGAACTTACTCTGTGACACAATTTTCTTTTATAGTACAATTCTGCCCTTAGTACTGGACATGCACTTTGAGGACCACTGCCTGCTGCCTTCTCAGGTGAGCAGAAACCTCCGTTATTCTACAGGTATGGAGAGAGGTGGGGGATGGGAGAAAGAGTGTGATAGAGGGTGTGATGAAAAACACAGAGAAACTAAGAGACTCATTTATTGAACTACAAAATAAACAGGAACATGGGAGTACAGGGAAGTGATAAAGAGGTAGGAACTGAAGACAGTGTTCAGTTCATTTAAAAAGTTCTTCCTTAATCCTGTATACTTATGTAGATTTCTGTTCTTAAGGGCATGCAAATTATTAAGGAGTATGAAAAATGCATAGGCTTTGAATTCAGATAGACCTAGGCGTAGAACCAAGCTAATTACACTTAATGTTGTGTTTTAATTTAACTGAGCTTCCATTTTCTTATCTGGGAAATGGGAATAATAATATACATTTGAAATCTAAATAAACAACATATAAAAAGGTGACATTCAGAAGCATTCACAGAATAGGTTTTTAGCTGACTTTCACTTAGAAAACTGAAAATTAGTGAAATTAATTAATCTTTGCAAATCCCACAGCTTGTTAGTGATAATTAACCCTTTGGAAGAACACAAATTTATTCCCCACTCCGCACTGCCCACTTCTCCCCACTTTCTCCTCCATGTTGAGAACCTGCCCGCATTGCAAAAGGCCCAGAATATTGAAAGTAGCAATCTGAACCTTGTACTAATACAGCTTTTCTATGTAATGTGATGATTCAGAACTTTATGCACTTCTTACTATTGCCATCTCAATGCTTATCTCTCTGTCTCTTAAATCTGTTTTGTCTTCTTATAAAGGTGGAGAAAAGACACGTAAGATCAAATAAAATAATCCAACTTGACATATATTGGTACTGCCATTTTTGTTTATTTTTTATTTATGATGATGCTTTAGGGCACTACTAGGGGTCAGGTGCTTCAATCTAACACATTTATGAATTTGTTTACATCCAAAAAAATGTCAAGCCTTCTCTTAAACAATAATCTCCTTATTCAAAGAGTATATTCCTATAACACAATGCTTAGAAACCTCAGCCAAACACAACTCTACCATGGGATAGAGTAGACTAATGGATATGTTATTAAGACTAACCCTGACCGCCTGACCAGAAGGTGGCACAGTGGATGAAGTATTGAACTGGGACATGGAGGACCCAGGTTCGAAACCCCGAGGTTGCCAGCTTGAGTGCAGGCTCATCTAGTTTGAGCAAGGCTCACCAGTTTGAGCCCAAGGTCGTTGGCTTGAGCAAGGGGTCACCAGTTCTGCTGTAGCCCCTGGTCAAGGCACATATGGGAATGCAATCAATGAACAACTAAGGTGCCACAACAAAGAATTGATGCTTCTCATCTCTCTCCCTTCCAGTCTGTCTGTCCCTATCTGTCCCTCTCTCTGTCTCTGTCACAAAAAGAAAGAAAGAAAGAAAGAAAGAAAGAAAGAAAGAAAGAAAGAAAGAAAGAAAGAAAGAAAGAAAGACTAACTGACCAAAAGCTTCTGCCTCAGAATTTACCACTGTAGTTCCTCTGTGCCAGAACCCAGCCCCTCCCACAAGCAAGCACAGGAACCATCAGAAATGAATGCCATTCAACCCCAATTTCCAAACGATCAAACATGCCTATCCTTTCCTTCTTACCATGAAATCCATACTGCCCATAATATAATGGGCATCCTTCCACTCATGAGTTAGATATCATAGCCCTTTATTGTCTTGCGCCCCTGGCTTAGCCATTTACTGTTTCTTTTCCAGTATAATCAACCTCTTTCTCTCCATTGTTCCATCTTGTCTGCCTCTCAACATGTATAGACTTCTCCAATTTAGAAAATCTCTCCCTGTCCCTCCATCCAGCTATCTCTAGCTACTACCTTACCTCTTTCTTCTCCATGAGAGCCAAAACCCTTTAAATATTCTTTTATATTTATTTCATTTTACTCAATATTTACTTGTCAATTCATTTCACCCTCCCTGCCTCTCACCACCACTTTCTAAAACATTTGCACGTGTTTTTCTCTGGATAAGTCTATTGGAACTCTTTTAGTCCTTATCTTATCTGATCTCACAGCAGGGTTTGCCACTATTGGCTTCCTTCGCTATCTTGAAATATCTATCCTCCTTCTCACCACTTTCAGGTCCTCAAAGTCTATAACTGCTGTTCTTGGTAATACAATTTGTAATAATAGCAATAGCATATGGTGACTTCCTAATCTCTCTTTCTGACCCAAATTTTTCTCTGGAACATGAATTTAGAACTTGGTTTCTACATCTACCTTAAATTAATCCACTCTGCAATTTTAGTCATTTTCTCCCCAACATTTCTATTCACCTCTTTTTATGGTCCCTGCCACAGAAAATGGTATCACTGTCCACCCCTTTGTAAAACATGTAAACTCTGAATCAATCTTTTTTCTTTACTTTCCACATCCAATTATTCAAATTCTGTTGATTATATTTCCTATATTCATTTGGAATTTGTTTATTTCCCTTCATACCCACCAGCACCCTTCTAGTCCAGTGCACTGTCCTGGATTGCTATGATGTATTCCATAGTCCCTTAATTAGACTATGAGCCTTCAGTCTGGCCCCTTCCAAAATATAAATCTAATTATGTCACTCGGCTGCTTAGCATTATCAATGTTCATTGTCTCATGTCCAAACTCCGAAACATGTCCATCTCCCCATAACTTTTTGGCCTGCTATCTCCTTTCCATTCGTTTGGTCTTAGTTTAGGTATCAATTGCTAAAGTCTAAATCAAGTTCTCGCCTATATCACCCATACCATCCCAGCTGTTATGTTTTTCCTGGGTCATGAAACAGGTGTTTGCCTGTCTATAATGCTTTGGAGAAAGCAAGACCCAGACGGATAGAGCTGGTCTAATTTGCTTCCTGCCCTATTTATCATTTATCCCAGAAACATGCACAATAAGCTTCTGCCACCAAAATTCCTGCCACATTGGCCCTTTTCCCAATGAACTAACTTTGTTTATATTGAAACTTCCCAAGATTATCACCCTTACCTTACTTTCTCTTAACTCATTTCTTGTTTTGCCTACACTACATTCACTTACCTAGGTCTGGAGTCCCTTGTCACTCTCAGACACACTACTGACACACAATTATATAGAACTAAGGTGTGAGAGAAACACATAAGCCCTTATTCTACTCTAATATTTTAGTGCCTATTAATCTTTCTCCTTCTAATTTTGGCATTATTTTAGTCCTTAGAAATGCTCTCCTATTCTATCCAGATGTACTTACAATGGACTCTTTCTCTAGAATTCAATGATCGCATTTTCATGAATGATCCATATCCACATACCAAGCTTGAACTTTGTTCTACGTTACATGCCTGCATCTCCATCTGCTTATTGAATATGTTCACTCAGATTTCACTATCACCTCAAACTTAAAATGTCCCAAATAAACTCAAATTGCTCTCTCCATCCTAGCACTCTGAACTATGGTCTTCTGACTCCCTGCCTTCTGTATGCAATAGGCCAGGACATCCTTCCTCAGCTTTCTTCAATGTTTCTTACTTTTTATTTGTTTTCCCACCAGGGAAATACTTTTTTATATATATAAACATAGTGTACATTTATCATGTCATTGTTTTGGGCTATTCTGTACCTGTGAACACTTGTATTTATGTTAAGATGCAAGCTCTGTGTGATACCAGCCATGCTATCAGTGGCCTCTCTGCTGGAAAGGGTCTGTGGTACAATATGGGGCATTGTTTCTGGGCAGGAAGCCCCCACAGCTAGTTTTCTGAACCTGTCAGAGAACTTTTGACCTTACATCCTTCCTAAATTTCTTCCTAAATTACGAGTCTGTTTTTATTGTTTGCAGTTAAAGACCCCAACTTATACTCTGAATTTTCGAGTGAGTTTATAAACTTTATCCTACTTGAGATATTATTATTTTTAAAGAAGATTAATCAGAACCTACTAATAATAACTTCACAAAACTATTTTTATTCTTGCTTTCATTAGTCCTAAAAAGAAAGGGCAACTATATGCAACCTAGTTTAGATTATCAAATAGATCTTTCATCTAGTCTTTCTGACTCATAATTATACACTAGTAATAAATCTTAAGTATTGTTTGACCTGTGCTGGTGCAGTAGATAAAGCATTGACCTGGAATGCTGAGGTCACCAGTTTGAAACCCTGGGCTTACCCGGTCAAGATACATATGGGAGTTGATGCTTCCTGTTCCTCCCTCACTTCTTTCTCTTGCCCCTCTCTAAAATGAATTTTAAAAATCATAAATATTATCATCAGGTAGATTTGTTTAAAATACATACTTTTTACCAAACTAGTACCCCAAAACTTTCAAAATTTATCCACTACCTACAGGATAAAGTTTAAATGTCTCTTGTGTGTGAGTTAAGTCTTCCAAAACCTAACTCAAGAGTATTTCATTTCCATTATATCTTTTCATTTTTCCATGAAAAATAACATGAAGCAACCAAAATTTATTCACCACCATGGCATCTTGGAAACCTGTTAATAAGCATTGTTTCTGAGTGCATACATACTGCATTTATTATCCCAATTTGCATATGCAGTATTTGAGATAAAGAAAATTAAGTTGCCTGAGGCCACACAAATAAAAATGGATAGGAGTAGGTCCCAGAATCAACTTCTCTCAGCATGTGATTCTCTCTGCTACTCCCATACATTTCCCAGCCACTAATTTTTTGTCTATGTGCTATGGCCTGGAGTATTGAACCATTCTCTCCCTTTCCTACTCAATTCTTACTCCTTCGGAGCACAGCCCAAGACCTTCAGTCTCAGTGAAATTTCTTTAATGTCTCCAGCTGATTTTTCTTCTTATAACTAGTATGGTTTTCGTTAACCATACCACTCTCTTTGATGTTTTAGTCAAACCTTACAGGTATGAGATTGCCAACTTTTGCATGTCCCTAAGTATTCTGCACAGTTTTATGTACAAAGAGAATAGTCACCATTCTTGGGCCACAGAAAGGGATATTAAAATAATGTCTTCCATCTATTTGACCTTCAGATGAAAGCATGTTCTAAATGCTTTGAGTGACTGAGCATCTCCATGATATTAACTTTTTTAGAAAAGGCTGAGCTTCTCCCTAATATTAACTACTTTAGAAAAAGGAAGAAATCTCATTCATTTCTATCATTTACCTTGAATTGGTAGGGGCAAACACATTTTCTAATGCACTTTCAGTAATGACTATGGAGTAAATAACAAACCCTAATTGCATTGCTAAGTTGGGTGATTTTGGTTTTGAAGAAAAGCAGCCTGTGATCAAAGCAGGAAAAGGTAATGCATCACAGTTTATAACAGATCATTTTTAAAATTTTTTTGGAAAGCAAATGAGAGCATCTTGCTGCCTCTGTATTACAACTTACTAAAAGCCACAGAGATTTGAGGTGGGATTTTTACATGGCTTTTAAAGCCAAATAAATAGTAATATAGGCTTATTAGAAATATTTTATTTCATGCTAATATATACAGAGCACAACCACATGGGACAAGTCATGCAACTTTAGTTATTAGACACTGATCATCAGAAGATATCAGAAATCAGATGTACAGGGATGTATTGGTATATGGCTCTATCAAATATATTCTTTTTAATTTAAGTGACCATATTAAATGGTCCAATTACTATCCTCATTTGATTAGAATTCCAAGCTTTATTTTACCCTTTGTGTGTGCATAAAATATGGAATGACTACTGTAGCCATAATATTGCGTTTTTATCCTTGGTGATCTGAGCATCCTTTCAATATTGAGATAAATTTTTGATTTTTAGGTTTTTTTAAAATATTGATGAAAATTAAAAATTATTTTAAAATACTTATATAAAACTACTAAGTATTTTAATTGCACTAAATTTTACTCTCTATTTTAACTGTATATCACAGCATCCTACAAAAGGAGAGTCAACGGTAGTCATTCTGGCTGCCCAGAGATTGTAGGATTGCAGCCCGGAAATAGAGGCTGGAGAATTTCAACAGATTTTTCCCCCGTTTGTAGTGTAGCCCACGCCCACTTAGATATTTTCCCGGTGTCTTTCTGTTCTAATTGATGTGAGTACAATGTCTGGGAGAATGTCAAGTAATACATTCTGGAGAGTCTTTGTAAATAACTTAGCCTACAACTAACCATGGGTATAATAGGTCATGATAATGAAAGACCTGAAATGGCTAAATTATTTATGACCCAATTAGATTGCTCTACCATATAGATCTAGTCATTAATAGAAGCCTGGGAGTGTAGAAGCTATCATATAGTAATCTAAAGAAATTGAATAATGATTATTGAAGTTATATTTTTATTTCTTATGTTATGTCATAAGAATGGGCTAATATAACTTAGCAATGCTATGAGCATATGTATAGACAGCAGGGTAAGGCAATTAGGAAATACCCTGAAAAAATCTGTATTGGATTAAGTTGAGTCAGAACATTGATACATTCTCCATCACCCCATTTTTTTATCCTGGATATGCAAAACCCAATGTCCAAACAATTGAAGTAAAAGAAGAAAAAAGAGATAAGGTTTGATGATGTGTATAGGATGTCTAAGTTTTCCCTTCACATTGTGCATCTTTGAAGGTCCAGAGTTACATGTAGTAATTTCACATGTTGGAAAACTGGACCCTATAGCTATTTTTTTATGTAACAAAAATTAATTGAGGGCTACTCTTTAGCAAGCACTGTTCCAGGCACTGAGAAGTCAGGGCTGTGGTCATGAAGAGCTGATGAGAAGTTATGGTCCAGCACAAAGCAATCAATTAGCAAACTTCAGAAACTGCCCATTTATAATATTTGTGCTAAGTGCACCAAAGGACAAGTAAAAAGTTTTACACAGCTATACACTGATGGCTTGCATTTAGGTACTCAGAAACTATTTTCCAAGCTAGTAATACTTAAGATGATGCTTGACAAATAATTAAAATTTAGCTCAGCAAAAATGTATGTATTTGTGTATTTGAGATCATTTATTTATTTTTTTTAACATGAGAGAAACTTGAGTATATCTAAACACTGTTTGGAAGAAACCAGTAACTAGAAAAGAGATTAGAAATAAGAGTAAGAAGAGAGAAAATGAATGCCTTAAGTTTTCTGGAAGTCTGGGGGAAGTGCAGGGACTGAATTTCATGAAAAGAGATAGCTCCTCTCATAGCTTGTGCCAAATAATTTAGAATTTGAATTTCATTGACGTATTTTGCTTCACGTGTTAATTACTTGATTAGATTTTAAATTATTTTAAAACATCTTTTATGCTTCATACATGAGAAGCATACACATATGAATTTATCCATGAATATCTATCCTAATGCAAATGTTTGAATACACTCTTAGAGACTATTCTTTCACACCAAACATATTTGCAAAGGTTTGTAAAATCATAACATGAGTTATATCCTCTTCACATATTTTAAGGTAAAAAAATACTGGATCTACTTTTTTAGGAGTGGCCTTGTAGTGGTTTGGGTTCTCTTTGTTGACAGTTACACGGCTAGCTTTCATTCATTTACATACTTAGCTAATCCAACCGGGATAAATCAAAACTTCTCTCTTAAATACCATTCCAAGAAAGCTCCTTTTTAATGCCTAACCTAAGACCTATTTTCTTCCTAAAGCCCAGTTATTGTAACTCACATTGCAGACCCTTTTTGTGAATTCTTTTCACATTTCAAATTCTGTTCAGAAAATCTTAAATTTGACTATGAATTGTCTTCTGTGGTTTACTATTTCTGTCATGCACACATGTCACCTCTAAAATAATTTAATCTGTTCTCTGTTTTTGTTATCGCTTTCATTTTTCCCCAAACGCCTGGCACAATCTGGGGCACAAAATAAATGCTAAATAGATACATTTAGTTTCAACTTCATTATATTTTCCCAATGCTGATGGACTAGCCAAAATCCTGAATTTTAGTGCTGTTGTCTAGCTATTAAATGAAATTTATAAGTCAAGTGAGTAAAATCTATCAAGCAAATATGGACGATTTTTGTTGTGAGGCCAGGTTTCTGAGTTGACAATTATATTCAGGTTGACCATCACTGACAGGGCCTTCAGGTTGTCTGCCTGTGATTGGAAGTCACATTTAGAGTCACTGTGGATATGTTCTTTTCAAGCATAGGTTGGATTTATAGGTTTGTTTTTATCTTTCTCAGAGCATTGTTTTATATCATACTGCTGAAATGGCAGAATGGTAATGGTTTCTCTTCTGTATAGTTAATGGAAAAATTTTACTGCTCTTAGATTCCTTATATAACTACATTTTCTTCAGGCCTAAGTCTATTTGACTGTCCCTAGTCTGAAAAATGATCTGTAATCTCTTGTGAGTCTTTGTGTGGGAGAATTTCTAGATGACTGACTAGGGATCTTTTCAGTGATACTTATATTGAGTCATAAGAATTTCCTAAGGGTTTAAAGTATAGCAGAACAAGAGTTGCTCTTGTTTGCTCTATACTTTTCTAAGCTAGGGAATATGTATATAATCAATCTGAATTACTGCACAACACATTTTGTTTGATTTTAATTTGAAAAAATGAATTAGTAAAATACAATCACATCTAACATAGCCTGCCACAAATTCAGGAAGTCCCCTTAGGAACTCGATGGTATCCTATGACAACCAAAACCACCTCTCTATAATACGTCCAGGCAATGTGTTTATGTGAAGCTAATTAATACCATATCATTGTTCCTGACAAATCTGTATTGAGAAACCATACATTAGATTATAATCAAAATTTTGAAATAGTCCTTGTTCTTATAGCAATTATAGTCTGTTATAGAATAAAGTCCTTGAAACCTTATTTGTCATTAGCCTTTCTGCTAAAGAAAACATTATCCAAATGAGAAAAAGGCTTAATGTGAATACTAAACAGCTAACAGCATCATCTACTAGAAAAAGAGCAATGACTATTCATACAGAGCACCACGATTTTAGTTCCTGCCTTCCTTTCAAAAATGATAGTGAGTCCTCCTTGGGCATTTACGGAAAAGAGTTAAAAACTGTGTCCACACAAAAACCTGTACCAGGTGTTTATGGTAGCTTTATAAATTTCAAAACTTAAAAGCAATCAAGATATCCCTCAATAAGTAAATGAATAAATAAGCTTTGATATATCCAGGAAATGGAATATTATTCAGCACCAAAACTAAATGAGTTATCAACTCATGAACATACATGGAGGAAACTTAAATGCATATGATTAAGTGAAAAAAACAATCAGAGAAGGCTACATACTACAGTGGTACCTGGAGTTACGAGTTTAATTCATTCTGTAACCAAGCTCATAAGTCAGTCAACTTGTACATCAAACAAATTTCTCCCATTTAAAATAACTGAAATAGATTTAATTCATTCCAGCCCTGTGAAACATCCCCAAACCATCCTAAATTATGAAAAAAGACATGTTTTAATTAATAAATACACATGTATACTTTACCAATGCATAACAAAACATATGAAATAAAAGAAAAAAGTGTTATTTAGTACTGTATTCTTACCTTGGAGACAGATGAGCACGGCTAACGGAGGTGAATGGCGGAGGAGGAGGGAGGGAGGAAGGGATGCAGGCACTGTAGACATGTAAACTAAAACTGCACTTTCTTAACACTAAATGTAAACTAAAACTGCATTTTCTTTACTTTAAACTAAACTAAAACTGCATTTTCTTTACTTAAAATGAAAACACAAAAACCTAATTGTAAAAAAATGCATTTTCTTAACTTTAAACTTAACCTAAGCTTGACATTACGTATTTTTCATTTAATCATCACCTGTTTTTGCCTTTTGGGCTGTACTTTCAGCACTTTCACTTGCAGGACTTTTGAATAAAAATCTATCCAAAGAAGTTTGCTTTTGCCTGCCTTTGAAAATGTTACAGAAATGTGACAAACAAGTGTCATTAAAAAGTGCTGAAGCACGACCAGTTGAAAATTTTTCTGGGTGTTTCTTTTCAATGAAACTTGAAAGCTTCTCCCACATTGCCAGCATGTCTTTAATTTCACTTGTAGAAATCACTTCCTCTGACTCTACCTCCTCCTCACTACTAATCTCTTGCAGAAGCTCCGTATGTTGCATCATCTGTAGCTCCTTCAACTCCTCAGTTGAGAGTTCCTCCTCATGTTCCTTGACAGGCTCATTTATGTCACCTTCATCTACCTCCAGACCCATCAGCTTTCTGAGTTACACAATCTCCTCCAACACTTCTACCTTAGTCTCAATCTCTGGTTTGAATCCTTCGAAGTTCCTGTCTGCAACAACATCAGGCCATAATTTTTTTCATGCCAAGTTCAAGGTTCTTCTTGTAACCTCTTGCCATGCTAAGTCAATAATGTGTAAACATATCACGATGTTGTAGTGATCTTTCTAAAACTCTCGAAGGGTTAGATTTGTATTCTCAGTCACCTCAAAGCAGTGGTGGAACAAGTGCTTTGTGTAAAGCTTTTTAAAGTTGGAAATGACCTGCTGATCCATAGGTTGCAAGATTGAAGTCATGTTGGGTGGGAGGTAGAGGACTTTCACAAATTTGAACTCATTGAGAATGTCATCTTCAAGACCAGGTGGGTGGGCTGGAACATTTTCAAGGATTAGTAATGCTTTCATTGGGAGTTTATTTTCTTGAAGATATTTCTTCACTGCAGGACCAAAGACGAGATTTACCCATTCAATAAAAAACTGCCGTGTAACCCACGCCTTAGCATTGGCACGCCACATAATCTGCAGTTTTTCTTTAAGAATCTTGTGAGTCTTAAAGGCTCGAGGATTTTCAGAATCATACACTAGCAGTGGCTTTACTTTACAGTCACAACTAGCATTTGCACACAATACAAGGGTCAGACGGTCCTTCATGGGTTTATGGCCTGGCAGCTTCTTTTCCTTTGTGGTGATGAAAGTCCTCTGGGGCATTTTTTTCCAAAACAATCCTGTTTTGTCACAGTTGAACACTTGTTGGGGTATGTAGTCTTCCTCTGCGATAAGTGCAGCAAAACGTGCGATGTACTCCTCACTGCCTTAACGTCAGCACTCGCAGCTTCACCATGCCTCACCACCGAGTGGATGCCAGATCTCTTCTTGAAATTTTCAAACCAGCCGTGACTTGCCTTAAATGTATCTTCTGCTGCCTCTTTTGAGGTTGATGATTCTTTCTTCTTCAAGTTGCTGTAAATAATATGTACCTTTTCGCATATTACAGTCTCCATCACTGTATCTCTTGCCAGCTCTTTCTCTTTCACCCACACCAGCAGAAGCTTCTCCATTTCTTCATAAATATTTGTCATTAATTGGGACAGAATTGTAGTTCCTTTCACTGGATTTGTGCTTTTGATGTCATCCTTTTGTTTAAGGATGGTACAAATTGTAGATGTATTGCAGTTATATAGCCTTGCCAGTTCAATCACTCATACACAATGCTCATGTTTTTCTATTATTTCTTGCTTTACTTCTATCGATATCATTCTCTTCATCTTCTCACCACTGTCCTTTATACTCATTTTCTTTGGCCTCATGATAGCACACACAAAAAAATTAGTAAAAAATGAAAAAATGATGCAAGAATGAGTACAGTGCATGAGATTCAACTTGACTCTGCAGTTAACACGTGAGAAAGAATGAGATGCTAGTGTTGTGCTGCCAGATACTGGACCCATGCGCTAATGCGCCTACTAGCGGCAGTTTCCCAAATCACAACTCGTATCTCGGAATTTTGCTCGGATCTCGAACAAAAATACAGACTGAGTCGCAGTTCATATCTTAAAAAAAAAATCATATGTTGGTCTGCTCGTATCTCAAGGTACCACTGTATACGCTTCCAACTACATGACATTCTGGAAAAGGCAAAATTATGGACACTGTTGGACAAATAAATTTGCAAAATTTGTGTTATTTGATTTTGCTCACTTTCATTGTTAAAAATGGCCACTGCCCAAGGTGAATGGCCACTGCCAAGTGAAATGGCTAATTACCTTCCAGCTTGGAAAGGGGCTTTGTTATGCTAATGTGTGCTGGAGCGGGGGGGGGGGGGGGGGGGGTTCATGCCAAAAAAGTTTTAAGAGAAGCAGAAGGAAGAGGAAGGAGGCCATGTTTTTGCAGAGAAGAAGCAGTCAAGATGGCCAGGTGCTGAAGAAGAAGCCAGTTTGTGCAAAGTTTGTGTAGAGATAAGGAGATGAGGAACCAGAAGGGACTGAGCTGGTGGGGGGCCTTTGACTCTAGGAAAACCCAGATGTGTCAGTAGCTTTGTGAGCACTGAATGAGTGGGCCCCATGTGTTTGTGTTTACTCGCCAGCCCAGTACGAGACTAGAATAAAGGTATGGCCCACCAGTTTTTGGCTCCGCTGTTTCTCTATCGTCTGTCTGAATCTAATGGAAACCTGCCTGGCTGTGATGGCAGCAACGACTGGCCCTACAAACACAGTAAAAAGATCAGGGGCTCTGGGGGAGAAGAAGGAATAGGTGGATCACAGAGGATTTTTAGGGCAGTGAAAATTCTCTGTGCGATACTATAATGGTAGATATATACAACAGAGGAGGGATCAAAGGGAACAGAGGAAAAGAGGACAGAGGGAAAGGGGATGATAGGATGGGATAAACCTGAAGGGAAGAGGGAAGGATGTTGTAGGGAGGGGGGCAAGGGAGATGTTGAAGGAAATAAGGGGAGGAGGAGTGTATTCGGGGTGACACTAGAATCTGTGTAAACACAATTAATTAAATAAAATAAAATAAATAAATCCTGGACTTTGCATGATAATGGCATGTCAGTGAAAATTCATCAATTGTAACAAATGTGTAACTCTAGTTGGGGATGTCGATAATGAGAGGGGCTCTGCCCATGTCCAGGTAGGGAGTATGTGAGAAATCTCTGCAGCTTCCTCTCAATTTTGCTATGAACCTAAAGCAGTGCTAAAGAAATAAAAGTGATTTTAAAATCTAACCCTTTTCTCTCCATTGTATGTGTTCAAGACAAGCTCTCATGGGCATAACATCAATTTTTACCTTGCCATTTAAAAAATCTCAGCAAGAGAGTCTTCTTATATAATTCTTCCATAACCCTTCAAAATGAAGTAAAGGAGCTTAATAATAAAAAAAAAAAGTAGTGATTTTCAGTAGGATCAACTTGTATCATTTTTGAGGATATTTTATCGGTATGTATGAACAAAAATAGCAAAAACAATGGTTTTTATAAGATGAATCCTACTATATAAAATTTTAAGTTTATTTTTGTTCTTTCTTGCAAAATATGGGGACAAAATAAGATCAATTTCTAAATGAATTGAGGTATTCAGATAACTGTTGGATCTATGACAGGAATAAAGAATTTTACTCCTTGATGTTCCTAAAGTTGATGTCATGTCAACAATAAAAAAAAAAAGTCAATGGGAGAAAAAAAGGGTATTTATCCTTATGTAACAAGCAGAAATATTCTAGTAGATAACTAGAATAACATGTCCTATCCTGGTCATTAAAAACAAAATGTTTACTGGGAACTATTATGCTTTTAGTATTTGCAAGTAACTGTTCTACCCTAATGCCAGTACTTTGGAGAAAGTTGTGTTTATTAAAAACAGAATTATTGTATTAGAAAACATTTTTTCAAACAACTACACAATAAAGTCCTAGTTAGAGAAGAAACATGTGAATGTCATGTGTGACATTTCGATTTCCTTAATTATAAATGACTACTGTCACCTCCAAAAATATTGTGGAGCCAGTGTTTTTACAGTGGTTGAGTTGCTGAAATTGTACGGGTATGTTCCTGTTGATGTTTATTCTCGGGTATGAATGGGAACATTGATGTGGCATCCTTGACACGTGTTTCATTAACCTTGTAGAGTGTTGCGCCATGCCATGCTCATATGCTGTGCCAGGCTCAGATGGACTGTTTAAAAGCTGCTGCTTGATGATGTTGATGTTGATGATGATGATAATGATGATGACAATGACCACTGATAGGTTAGTTGGGGACCTTCTGCTGTCCCCTAAATATGATTTCCTCCAGTTGGTCAATAATTTGCCTAGCCCTACTTATTGTCAAGGACAATTAAAGTATATACTAAAGATCTTAATACCTTTTAAAAATATTAGTTATTGAAAAGTTGGTAAAGTATAGAGAAGCTCACATAGGCTAGTAATTACCCGCTGCCCCCCCAAAAACCCTTTGTGTTCAGAAAATATGTTTTTACAACAGAGATAGCATTTTTGTTGTAACAGAACATTTTTAATAATATAAAATACATAAAGTAAAAATCCATCTTCATTTCTCCTCCAGAATTCTCCTCAATTTTTCCTCCCTCTCCAGATACTTTTGCCAAAAACAGATTAATTAATGGTAAAAGAATTTCTGCAAACCTTTTCCTATACATTTACACTGTGTGGATATCTATGTAGTCACATACTTGGTTTGTTTGGAATGGGTAATGATATTCTTGAACCATTCTGCCCTTCCTGTTTCAAAATGCTGTGAGTTATCTCTGAAGGTAAAATGGAACACTAGAAAGACAGCCTTTTACATCTTCCTTCTAAACTCTTTTTCTATAAAAGACTCTACATTGATTATAGTACCTATCCTGTTGCTTAGACCTGAAATTAGGGACCAAGCTTTCCTGGTTGTCAAATACGTACCTTCACTTATTGGTTTGCAATGCTTTTATCAAAAAAAGGTCTTGCTTCTGGAAGGAAGGAAGGAAGGAAGGAAGGAAGGAAGGAAGGAAGGAAGGAAGGAAGGAAGGAAGGAAGGAAGGAAGGAAAAGGAGAGAGAGAGGGAGGGAAGGAGGGAGGAAGAAAGGAAGGGAGGGAGGAAGGAAGGAAGGAAGGAAGGAAGGAAGGAAGGAAGGAAGGAAGGAAGGAAGGAAGGAAGGAAAGAAGGAAGGAAAAGAGGGAGGGAGGGAGGGAGGGAGGGAGGGAGGGAGGGAGGGAGGGAGGGAGGGAGGAAAAAAGGAAGGAAGGGGACATTTGAGCCTCTATATCTAACCATGCCTGAGAGTTAGAATTACCTCTAGACTCCTCAGTTATATGAACCAATAAACTACCTTTTTTTTTCTGCTTAAAATAGTTTATTTGGATCTCTGTCATTGATAACTAAAACTGCCTTGATAGTATATGAATCATTATAAAAAATAAAACTAATAAAAAAATAAAAATAATAATTAAAAAATAAATAAAAGTCTTGCTGCCAGAGCATTCAGTCAAGGTGGATTGATGCTCAGGAAGACAGAGCTGCAGCCAATGGGGAACAATTGAGCCATTCATAAACTGCGCAGACTGCAGCTGAAGGGCCACCTGCTGTTTCACAGCCCTGGGAGGCTCCATTCACTACTCATTCTGAAATAATTTAGAGGCCAGACTAGAGCAAGGGCACATTCGCTCTTGGCTCTTCAGCCAATGGAAATAATTAAAATGACTATTAAATATTGGGAAAGATTTTTTTTCCTTTTAAAGTTATAATATATGATATTAGTGTAGGTAGTGTAAGGTGGTTCTAAAACATTTGTAAAATTGTCTTTTTTTCCTCTCTTTATTAGAGTTTTTTTTTACAAGTGCAAAATTGAAAGATGTTTTGTTCTTCACATAATATATCCAAGGCCTTTGATATTTCATCATCCTTATATAAAAGGGATATTGGTTGAATTTTTCCAGTCTATCCTCAGATGAGTGTCAGGTGTAGGACACTGAAGAGATAGCAATAGAAGAGGACAGGCTGAAACGCCCAACTCTGAGCACCTACACCTGAGGTGGACGGGTTTGTGCTTCATGACCTGCTGGAGGTCAGAGGGCTCTGGACTATTGGTATTGAGGTCTCATAAACTAGAGCGAGAAGAAACATACTAAAGTGTTCCACATCATAATGTGATGCAAATTTTAATTTTCATTATGATAAAAAAGTTTAATTTTATTTTTGACAACTTGAAAAACAGGAACAGAATTAATGATTACTCGAAAAATTAAATGACTGTTCCATTGAAAGCAGCTAAGAATTGACATTGCATTTTTATCATAGAAAAACATCAGTAGGTAATGAAAACAACAAATACAGAAGATAAAGATTTAAAGGGATAATGAATACAAAACAGAACAACACATTAAAAAATAATTGTCTGATTTTAGAACCTTACAAGAATGATATATTCAGAATTATGACCACATAAATCCAAAAAATTATTTCTGCCTAGATAATTCACTCTACTTTGAGTGAATTTTAGAAAGAAGGCAAAAAATAATAATTAAAAATTCAGAGAAAAAATTTTTAAATAATTTATAAATAAAATTATCAAAAATGTTAATTTGTAGCTCTTAACTTACTGAGACAAGTTCATAAAATGATTTATTATTAATACACTTTGAAATATTAGGATAAATTGGGAGGCTAGAGACCAATTTCTTTCACTCATACCTGAAGCCCTAGAGAGTATGGGTTGAGTCTGCAAGAGAGTAATTTAGACTCACCTTTGTTTATTTATTCAGCATTTACAAATTGCCTAAAATGTGTCAGGCACTGTACCAGGGGCCAAGGAAATGTGATAAGAATGCAGCCCATCTTGGCTTGGGTGGTGACCACACAATACAATATATAGATGATGTATTATACATATGTACCTAAAACCATATAATTTTATTAACCAATGTTATCCCAATAAATTCAATCAAAAAAGAAAGATGAGCAGGGGGTATGAAGGCACAGATAAAGGAGAAGAAATATCCAACAAAGTAAAGAGTTTATGCAAAAATGTGTAGATATTAAGAATTTAAAGTATCCTAAAAGTAAATTGGAGTTATCACCTGATGTGAAATTGAAATGCAGAAAATTACAGCATCCAATGTTTAAGGTATTCTTTTTAAAAACTTCTTTATTAGAGATTTGTTCTTGAAAATGTAGTTAGTATTATATAATTTGGATATTTATGTATCAATAAGTTAAAAACATTGTTACAATTTTGATTAAAAAGTTATTTTTATTATTGAAACAAAATATACTCAGTACGTCTCTTCTGCTGCTTGTACCTACCTTATATGAGAATAAAAGGGGGGAAATGTGATTTTCATAAACAGACAATTGAGAGAAACTGGCCTCTGCAAAAATGTAAAATATAGCAAAACTGGGGTATGTGTTCAATTCAGTGCTGACTGAATAAAATCATCATGACAACTGGGGACAGGGGAAGAACACAACACTTGTTCTTTGGGGTTGTCAGTGTTAAGAAGAAATGGTCCTGTAGTAAAGTGATTACAGAAGCCTGGTAAGTGTTAGAATAGAAGCATCCACATAATAAAGTACTTCAGTCTTTCTGGAAAGAGAAAGAGAAAAACTAAGCTTCAAAATTTCAGCCAAATCTTGAAGGTTGAATTGGAATTTGCCAAGTGAACAAAAGCTAAAAAAGATGGAAGAGGAAGAGGCTTTCTAGAAAGGGACACTGCAGGTGCAAAATCATTATTCCAGAAGAAAAAAAGAACCATGAATTTTGTGAACTATGCATAGATCTTAAAAGCCAAATGCAAGGTGCTTGTCTTAGCTGTAGTGGAAAGAATGGGCAGATCACAGGGCTTTGCAGATCATCCCAAGGTGTTTGGATTTTATGTTTTATATAGTGAAAAGCCAGGCCGAAGTTTTAATAAAAATGTTATTAGATTTACATTTTAGAGATTAATTCTTGAAGTGAATAGCTATAGGAAAGTCCCAAACTCCGAGTGTGTTTTAAGAGACATTTTTTGCAATTCCTATCTGTGTGCATAAAAGCATGGTTTATGATAAAAATTGCCTCCCGGATTGGTTTTGAATGGAAATGAAACAATGAACTTACTCTGGTGTCACAGACTGTTTGAGATGGATACAATCTTGTCAATCATTTATCTACCCCAATTCTTAGTATTGATTCATTCATCTATTAGTTTGTCAAATAATTACTAAGCATCTACAATGCACTAGACAAACTACTGCTATAATGCAACACACAGTCTACCCTCTCCAGACAGTAAGGAAACAGTCACAAAAATAAGTTTACATTTTATACATCAGGATCCATCTTGGGAGTAACATGGATGATTCTTTGAGAAAGTTACACTGGAGCCCCATGTAGATGGAAGGCTTAGAAAAAATCAATCGAGAAAGTGTGTCTTAATTAAGACCAGAAGAATGGTTGAGCGATGGTTAGATAAAATGTGAAGGGAAATAATGTGGAAAAAGCAGTGAGGTGAGAAGATCTCGGCATACTCCAGGAACGAGAGAAGGCAGGCGCCTTCGGGGCTGGGAGAGCAGGCACAGAGGTGGCAGGGAGACGCCGGGGAGTTCTGTGGCAGTGACGGGGAACTGACTGGGTGAAGTCATGTAATCAGGGAAAGTCAGTTTGTAGAAGTTTAAAGCTCAACCCAACCCTCATGATTCCTAGAAACAAGAAGATATAAAACATATCTATATATAAATTCCTTTACAGCCTAGACACACAAAAAAATTAAAAAAATAAAATCTATAATTTTTTTATAATTCAGTATTGGTTTATGTCATCTACATTAGAAAATATCTTCTTGCTTCTAGTATGCTGTATTTTATTTCTTGGTACTATTTTTCCCATAACAAATGGATTATACAATCTCACAATGAGCTGTAAGAACTCCATCTACTCCGGCCATATCATTTTTGCAGAACTCTCTAGTACAAATGCAAATGAAAAACATTGAAGACTATGATTTAAATATCAGAAGTTCACCCAGATTATAAGGAGAGAAGAGAAAAACAGTATATGAGTGACTAATAACTTATTCATGAGTTCAAACTATCTAGAATAATTGAAATACTCACTTGCAGCAAATAAGCCATTAACAGCAATTTTACTATTTTTTAATTATCTGATTCACACTGTTGCAGGAAGTCTCACTTAATGTATGTATGTGATTATGCAGATCAATGTTTATATTTTTGCATTCTTACAGACATGCACTGAAAATAATCTACATAAATAAATTGCTCCCTGGTGACCAAAAAATGTTTATATGTATGAACAATAAATATATGGATTATAGTAACATAGATAAAGGTTTGGGGTTGAATAGGCCTAAAAAAAATCTTTATTCCCAAGGCTCTTCTTCATTATTTGTGGATGTAGTAGAACTAATATCCCAAATATCCTTCCCAATATAATGAATTTCCCAAGCTTCTTTTCAAATAAACACCATGTTGTATAAGTAGCAACTTTCCATTATGTGAAGAGAAATGTGTGATTTTTGTTCAGACAGCTTTTTACTCAAGTAACTCAGAAAATAAATTTATTTTTCACTACTTCAAGCTTGTCATTTATTTAGTCCTCAGTGGGAACTAGTCTTTGCTGTGGTAGCACTGGACAATTTGTAAAGGAAAGAATCAAGTCCCTGTAGAAAGTTCTGAAGCCGATCCTTTATAGATCTCTAGCACATGAAGTGATTGATTACCTCTAAAGATAAATACACTCAGTTAGTAATCCTTATGTCTAAGTTAATTTTTACATGTCATTATCCTCTTTTCTGAAATGATGTTAGTTCTATTGTTGAAGAATATGAATTCTTATGGCAAGCACCGTAGATGATTTGTACTGATAGCATGTGCAAATCTCTGTATGTCTTCCAGCTTTAGATATGGGGCATTTAATGGAAAAAGGAAAGTGTATTAGATGTAGGTGCTTCAACTGTACCTTGTGGCCATGCATATTGTACATTCTGTGTTCCTAAGAACAAAATAGAATAGAAATATCCTAGAGCTGAACTGTTGAGATATTTTTTATTCAAAAACATTGGGAACCCAAATATTTTCCTTAGTAAATTCTGTTTTGAGATGGGTGATGGGGTCTTGGAAAAAAACAAAACAAAACATATATTTTCTAGTGCCACCATAGGTATGTACAGATGAATGAATGGATAGATGATACCTATATCATACCTAGAGAAAGATTATATAGCGAGACAAATAATACTCTAAGTATGAAATACTTCTGCTTACCACTTGAATTCAAAACTGGATCAATCATTTATCAGTTCTCTTAAGATTGTTATTTATAGACTAGTGCTTCCATTTACCTATTTTGTAAGGTATGTGGATTAATAAACTGTCATATATATAAACATCAGCATCAATAAAAATTCTTTCCTTTCTTTCCTTACTTTTTCAAGGCATGAAGAAATAAGAAAAATATAAGATTTTAGAATCAGAGAGAAGGAAAAGAAAATCAAAGGAAGGAGTAGTAATTTTAAAGGCAGGAGAAATTTTCTTAGGAAAATCTTCTCCAAAGTCTGCACCGTACATTGCCTACCGAGCCACAGTGACATCAGTAAACACAGATGTATCCCCAGTACAGTAACAACTATTGCTATTTCAATCAGAACTTTGGGCACATTCACAGGGGTCCTTCATCAAACACAATGTTGGTTCTGGTTTCTAGTAACAAATTCATTATATCAAGTAATGAGCCTATTGAAGGTGACAACAACTAGAATCCTCAGAGCCTTCAGCTATTTTTTTCCAGAAATTCAAATGAGAACTTAAACTCAAGAGGCTCGTTTATGCTCAATGGGGTATATCCTTTCAAGGAGAAAGAAAAACATATTTCTTGGATTTATACAACTTGAGACTCTTAAATCAATATCTTAGAATCCTCTAAACCCAGTCTGTATGTAACCAATCAATCCACAAACTCCTAAAAAGAAAAAGCAAAATGCTATATGATTCTGTTATGAAAAAATCATTCCAAATAATTTTAATCTCTTACAATAGGGAGATGCATTCTATTTTTCACTACTGGGAATCACAGCAATTCAATATTTTCCTGTAAGAGACAAGTTAATGGACAAAAATGATCTTTAATTCAAATTCAGGAAATAATTAATGTAAGGAAGCTTGATTTCAATTTGACCACCCATGGGTAGAATTTAAACATCCATTTGCTTCAAATCAGTAGTCATCCAGAAAATAATTAACTAGGTACAATATGTTTCTATTACCCTTTGCTAAAACTCAATTCTTCACCTCTTTTTGCACTTTAAATTTTTATGAAACCTGATTTGTAGAGTGAGATAATAGTGTTCACCTTTTTTTTTTAAAGGATCCCGTTATTAATGAGTCAGTGACAGTTAAAGTAATAATAGTTAATACCAAAAAGAACAGAAACACAAATTTAGGCTCTAAGTTACAAAGGAGTATTTATTTATAAGGTAGTCACTCAGATTATCCACGCTACGCATTTATTAGTATTACCTTATTAAAATGAATTCCCAGGGATGTTAAAATGATATCTGCATCTTATTTAATGCTATTCATTTGATAAGCATTGGCCTAATGAGTTATATATAGCTCAGGTACATCTGCATTCTAAGAAGAAGGTTTTATAATGGAAAAGATTCGAAGACTCAAAGAAATTAATCTCACAGATTGACTAACAGACAGATGGTGAGAAAAATCCCTGCAGCCTGCAAGGTTTTCATAGGGCTCTCCGAATCCTGGAGGCAGCGGTTGACTGGCTTTTCTTCCTTTCAGACGTGTTCTGAAAATAGGCAACTCCATATGTAGGAGTTCTTATCATAATAGACAAAATTCTCAAAGCAAAATATACTATAGTGCCCATTATTGCAACCTCACTAAATAGCAATTGGATATTATTTCCAAGAATGCAACCTTTCACATATCTCTGTTCAAAAGGCCTAACTTCCATTTTACATCTAAAGAAGTCTGGTCACTCTGGCTTTAGATGTGTACAGGGATTTCCTCCATTCAACCCAAAATTTGTGTCCAAATAAGAGAAATAAGATTTCCACCTGAAAGTTTAACTAAAAAAAATAATAAAATAAAAATAAAACCAATGTAGAATGGATTAAAATACATTTAAAGTCATGTTACATTCTAGTTGTTCTCCCTGGAATCAGCAAAATTTGACTAATGAGTCAATTGGAAGGTAAATTGTCAGAAAATCTAGGTTAGGTAAAAATATAAATAAATAGGTAAGATAGATAGATAGATGATAGATAGATGATGATGATGTTGATGATAGATGATAGATAGATAGATAGATAGATGATAGATAGATAGATAGATAGATAGATAGATAGATAGATAGATAGATAGATAAAAACAGGCAGCATTGACACTGCCCACCCAAAATTTGTCAGTGCCCAAGGACTTGACTTGATTCATCAGTGTATCATGTACATATTTCACATACGGATAGTCTATGCTAATTTACCAATTCTTTCTGTTACAATGACTCAGTAAACACCAGCAATTTTGTGATTACAATGTGGCTTTCTTAACATTCATGTCTACAATGAATGAAAATATTACCATAGGATATGATTGCAGGATCTGGGCCAGTGTACTTCTCATTTTAAATGAAATCAATTGATATTCTGGTTTTATCTACCAACATCTACAGTTTTAGTTAACATGATTTCAACATGAAAAACAGAGTCATTCTCATTATTCCCTAAAACCAGGTTTCTGAACCTACAAAACTGAGTGCTAGATTAAGGAGCACAGCGAATTTATCAAAGCAGAAGTACCCTGAGATCTCCCCCAGACAACCAACTGATCTGTTCTAATGACTTCCAATCTCAGCACACTTCCTTAGAATTTCAACTTGTAAGGGATAAATGTGGAAAGACTCGTAGAAGAGGGAGTCCAGTCCCAACAGTCTGAGGTGAGGAGTCATGTCAACAAGGGGGAAGGTGCAGGAGAGGGGAACGGGAGAAGGAAGATCCTAAGGCAAGGTTTGATGGAGTGGAAAGAAAATAGTCTTTAAATGACCTTATTTATTACTTAGATGCTCTGATGCTAATCCCTTAGCTAAAAATAAGAATAATAATACCTAATTCACAGGGTTCTTTGGGGGCTTTTTAGGGGGGAGGTGTTGGTTAGGTATCGAAATAGTACTGTCAAACTCAGAGCCTGATGTAGATATTTAATATATAATTTACTTTTACCCCTTATTATAATTTTATTCATGTGTATTTATATTAGAAATCAAGTAACTCTAATCTCTCTATAGTCCTTGGCTGACAAAGTGCTTTTTTCTCCCTCATACTATTTCCCTTCCACCGTGAATGAAGGAAAACAAAATGGACACAGTGACTTGTTTTTAGGTGTTGGACACTTTTTTTATTGTTAATGAGTGTTTCATAGAATTGAAAAGCCTTTGAAATTTTTTTTATCCTACTTAGCTGGTTATCAGGCTTGACCCAGTGGTAGCACAGGGGCTCCACTCTTTTGTACTTGCTTTTAAAATACTCAGCTGGGAGAGAGCACTGTGAATCCCAGACAATTAATGACTACTTAGGAAATACAACCATTTAAAAGAAGTACACATCAACCCAGAGAGCCTCCCTTAAAGCAAATTCCTGCACAGCACGTATCCTGTTATCCCAGAAACTCCCAGGAATACAGTCATTGCTAGAAATACTAAAAGCCTTTTGTCCTTGCAATAATCTTTGGTTTTATCAGCCTTTTTCTAGAAGGGGGGGGGGGTATACTTTAAGTCAATATCACTTAATTTTGGACATGTGTTTTTCAGTTATGGCTGTGTTTGTGATAGATCATTTTATTGATATTACATCTTGTTTCTATTACACTGTATCAATTTCACATATAATGTAAGTGGTATAATAGGTTGCAATTTATAAAAAAAAATAAAGCAAGAGAAAAATGTCAAGTAAGAGCAGTAAGTATAGGATGACTCTACTGTATAGAGAGCCCAAGTAACTTTTAAAGTTGTAATTTAATTTAAGATACAGTCTAGTGACTCCAGCCAGAGGAAATTTAAAAACAGGTTGTGGCAATAGTGAATACAAATTCAATACAAATAGTAAACCAGACTGGCTCTAAAAGTCCTACAAAGAACTATGATTCAACCCTTAAGGGAATTTCTATATTCAGGTTCCAGCCATAAAGCTATGCCCTGTCTCCACATAGCAGGGTGAACTCTCCCTTGTGTGGCTTATTTGGGGAAAGAGATGCTTTACTTTATAATAATGATTAGCTTAGTGGACTGCCTACTAAGTGCCTGGCACTCTTCTAAGCTCTTTGCTCCATCAACTCATGTAACTACCCAGTAGCCCATGAGGCACATGCTGTTATCCTCCTTATTTTACCATTTTGGGTACAAAGGCATAGGATATTAAGTGTTCATGCCTAAATATATTCAGTTTGGAAATGGCAAAGGTGAAATTTAAATCCAAAGCAAGTTGTCTGTAGAGCGGAATTCCTAACTAAGCCACTGTATTGCTTTTCTTATAAATATAAGCAGTCTTGCTCTCATACCACATGTATGTTTCTGGGCTGGGGAAGGGAGGAACATGCTCTCCGTAAACTCACATGGTGAAAACAACATCGGCTCTAGGGGAAATAATGGGTTGGAGCTGAGCACTCAAAAACTACTATATCCAAAGAACTAAAAACAGTATCATTCCTGATTTTAAAAAATATGAACACATCTACAGTATGCCTGGCATTGGCCTCTGGTGGCACTGTTAGCTCTTTGCAACTTGAACTCTGGCACTTACACGTGTTCCTTTGAGCTGTACTTCTTGAAGGGCATTTGCTTCTAATAGAGACGCATTCATCAAAACCAAAATTCTTATCCCAACGGGGGCGGTGCTGGGCCGGCACTGCTTCCAGAGGGAGGAAACGCTAGCAGACCCCCTGCCCTTGCACTTGCATTTCCCCGCAGCTTCCACATGGTGTGCAGGCATGGCTTGCTATAAAAGAAGGACTTCTGTAGACTTTCAGATCTTTTCATAAGGATTTTATACATTGCTCAGGCATTTCTTTAATCATGAGACAGCTGATCACTTAAAATGCAGTAACACCCTGAGAAAAATCCTGCGTACATCAACAGCTCTTTCACATTTTATTGATAGTAACACTACTCCCCAATTTATCCATCACCTAAGAAGTATGCAGGGTCAAAGACACATAGATCATAGAAAAATAGACACAGTTGTGACTGGTTGTGATTAATTGATTATTCTTCATACAAAAATATAGGCAAAGTACTAGAATAGAGTGGCATTTACTCACAATTAAACTATCCTGAACATAACGCCCTTCAGATTTTTTTAACTACTATTTACTGAACATCTGGCATGTGTGAGGCACTATGCTGAGAGCTGAGGATATAGGGAGTGACAAGATGACCAGACTCTCCCATCACGGAGACCAGAATCCGTTAGGATTTACAGAAGAAATGTACAAATCATGCTGGGACTTTGCTGTCATGATTTACCAAAGAAGGGTAAATTTTGGAGGTTGTACTAATGGGTGCACTAACTTCTCATACTTTGGGTATGCTCCCAGTCAATGACAAACCCCTCACCACACACATCCACATGGATCTACAAACACTAAAAACAGATGAGCTCAATTCACGTATGCATTCCTCAGTCCACTGAATTTTTTTTGTATTACAGTGAAACACCTCATCCATTTGACATCATATGTAAACATGGTATTCTGAATGACTTATTTGTCCTAGAAACTGAAACACAGGCCAAATTTGGAAATCCTATTTTGAACAGAAAAGAATACTTCTAACATGTGGTAATATACTGCTTCAGTTTCTTAAATAAAATGTTTTGCCCAAAGTACAACCCTGATTATATCAAATTGAGAAACCTAAGTCTATCAAAGCCATTCCTAACCACCCCACCCCCACCACCCCAATGTCTCCAAGCTGACTCCAGAGATTGGGTTATAATGCTGTATGACATAACTGACACACACTTGGGGACGGTGAACTTACCACCTGGGCCAGCTCAGGTCCATCGACACATTGGTCCACTATGGGCAAAGGGAGAGGGAGCAGTAATAGGTTGAACGAGTTTTCAGGAAGTGACACAATTCTGACACCTGTGAAAGGAGAGACAGAAGGAAGGAGTGAGTAGGAAGCGCCTCATACGACAGCACAGCACTGAGAAAGTCTCAGCCAGGCTGAAGGGGAGTCCCCATCTATTCGAAGAGTCCAGAACTGGAGAGGAATGGGCTGTCTCTAGCTCTCTGCCATGTACAGCCATTGGCTAGCCGCTGCCTGGGTGCACAACGGCCTCAGCATGCAGGCTGTCAGTCAGCTCTGCTCCTCACAGCAGGCTCTTTTGAGCAGCGCACCCCATTCATCTTATATCACCTAAAATTCTGGAAGAATGACTATTCATTCCCGGGGAACCATCACTTGGAAAAATACATCTCATTCCATTTTTTGAAGGTAGCAGGGGATTCATTAGTTGAAGTTTTAGTGACTCTATCCATTGACAGAGATAATGCAGACAGCTCTTCTGTGTTTCCAAAAGCAAAGGAAGTCACCCTGCGAGGCAGCCAGGTGACACTACTCTCTGTTGTAATTGGATGGTGTCACTGTTCACAATCTTAACTACCACAAATACACTTATTCATTAATCAGAAAAAGTCATTTGTTGTCACCATTACATTCTGATGTTATTGCTATGAAGAAAAGTGGAGAGTTTCCGAGATCAACTTTGAATAATTTGATATTTAAAAAGTGGGAAGCAGTCATTTCGTCTTGTGTTCCTTCTTTAATTTTCATGACAGTTTTCAACATTATCCCCCCAAATCACTTCTCCTCACATAACATTGCTGTATATGCTATCAGAATTTATGTATAACACAGAACTTGTCATCCCTTACATGCCCATAGTGAAACTTATTGCCATCATATAATTTTAAATATTATTTCATAAATAGCTCAGTTTCTCAGGCTAGACAGTCCTGAGTGCACTTCTCTTCTACTGTCCACATTCAGAGTTATTTAGTCAGCTGAGTCTTTTGAGCAATCTTTAAGTTAGGACTTAGAAAAATGCCTGTCAAATGGATATATGCTGAATACATCATCATTAATGCTTAGTAAAAGAAATACATTATTCTTACACAAGTATAGTAATAATCCAGTTTTAGTAATAAAACATTTTTCTAATTCAATCAACAAGAGGTCTTACAAGTTACAAAGTTAGTGCTAGACCAGTGATTGTCAACCAGTGCATTTGCCACAAGAATTTATTTATTTTATTTTATTTTATTTTATTTTATTTTATTTTTTGTGGTATTTTTCCAAAGTTAGAAAGAAGCTGGAAGGCAGTCAGGTAGACTTCCACATGTGCCCAACCAGGATCCTCCCGGCATGCCCACCAGCGAGTGATACTCTGTCCATCTGGGCCATTGCTTCATTGCAACCAGAGCTAGTCTAGTGCCTGAGGGGGAGGCCATGGAGCCATCCTCAGTGCCCAGGCCAAATTTGCTTCAATGGAGCCTTGGCTGCAGGAGGGGAAGAGAAAGAGAGGAAGGAAAGGGGAAAGAATGGAGAAGCCAATGGGCTCTTCTCCTGTGTGCCCTGGCCGGGAATCAAACCCGGTACTTCACACGTCAGGCCGACACTCTACCATTGAGCAAACCAACCAGGGCTGCTGCAAGAATTTTTGAAACATGTACTACCTGAGTATTTAGTCAGCAGCAATGACCTCTTTTCCCTTAGATTGTCAAATAAAAATTTGACAACAGTCAACACAACAATAGCTGTCTGGTATGAATGCTGTGTATTGAACCATAAAAATTATTTATAGGTCATATAATAGAATTGTGTCTTATTGGCCACGTCGCATAATAAGGTTGCATCTGATTGGTTAATTCTTGGTGCCAGAAATCCTTACATACAAGTATAGGCACCTGATTTTTAAAAAGTCACTTTTGAGCAAAAAGAGTAATTACTATTTTTAATCAACCAAAATTATACCTCTTTTTTGTCAGATCAGCAAAAAAAAAAAAAAAATTTTTTTTTTGGTGTGCCCCAGAATTTTAGTAATTAGTTTATGCGTACCATGCAATCAATAAGGTTGAAAATCACTATGCTAAATCACTAGAGAACTTTTCCTGACTTTTTAGTTTCTATCATAAGCCCAGATTAACTGTAAAAACTTGGAACATTTGTACCACTGATGTGCATCAATGATAATACAAAGTCTTGTAAATCTCCTTCTATCCATAATTGCTATATGAATCCCCCAACTCCTTGATGACATTTAGTTCTTCTGGGTTCATTATACTACCAAAAGAGTTGTCAGGGAAGGCAAGGTGGAGAATTTTAGCAGTGCTCTGATTATTGGGGTATGCTAGACATCTAAGATCTAATTCCCCATCAGAACCAAATAATATGGTTTAAACCTCTATACACACTCTGTGTATATCTATCTCAAATTTTCAGGAAATATATTCTCATGGTTAGCTCTAATTACAACAGCCTGTCCCTGCTGAATTACATCATCCTATATGTGAAACTTTGTCCTTTCCTTTATTTACACACACACACACACACACACACACACACACACACACACAACCAAACCATCAACAAACATACCATGGTAGGTGACTACTAATTTGGCCCACAGTGATCCCCGCCTCCTAGTATATGCCTTTGCACAATCTCCTTGTGTGTTAGCTGAACTTGGTGACTTGGCACTGATTGAGAAAATACTGAAAAGATAATGGGATGTGACTTCAATTGGTAGTTAACAAAAGATTGTGGTTTACATTTTTTTAGCAGACTCTATTGCCTCCCAGACTGCATACTAGGAAGAAGCCAGCTGCCATATCACAGAGACCCATACGGCAAGGAAATGAGGGTGACCTCTGTCTCACAGCCCCCAAGGACCTGATGCCTTCAGTCCGTCAGCTTGGAAGCAGTTCCTTTATCACCTGACCCTTTGGAGGAAACCTCAGTCCTGGCCAACACCTTATTTGCAACCTTGTCATAGACCCTAAAGGAAAGGACCTAGCTAAACCATGCTCAGAATTCAGAATGACAGGAATGGTAAGATAATCAATGTATATTATTTTATGATGCTAATTTTTGTGGTAATTTGTTATGCAGATAAAATACACATAAAACAGAAACTCAGATACACATATATCATTTGTGTTTGGCACACTTTTCTAGAGACTTAGGAAGACTATGTAATAGCTTCCAACATGGGCATTTTAAAAAACTGCAAACTGAGTGTTAGGAATTATACTCAATGTTTCAACAGCCCACAAGGGTTTTGTTTATAAGTTATTGTTTTGTTTTGCTTTTATTCATCTATTCAGCAGCTATTACCTCCCTCTCTTCTATTTCTGATTCTTAACTCTTCCCTCTCAGATTTAATTTCACCTTTTTCTACTCCTATGCCAGTTTATTAGCAGGCTTTTTATTTTATTTTAATGTACAAATTAATCAGGAACTCCTTTATAAAAGGGTATTCCAGAAACAGGAACCACCTTCTTTATTAATCATTTATTTCCTTGGAAAACATTTATTAAATCTCTATTAAATGCTAGGCAGTATTCTCTGCACTGGGTATATACACTGATGAGTTAAAGTGACGTGGCCCCTTCTCACACAGAATTTATGGTCCATTAGCATTAAACAGACAAATGGATCTATAAATGAATAATTACAAATTATAAAAGTTCTTGGAAGGTAACAAGTTTGTCCTGTGTTAGAGAAAAAGGGAAAGATCTGATAAAATACTCTTTTTAATCCCAGAAAATCTCTGGCTTTTAATACAACATTTGGGTTGAGATATGAAGAATGACAAGGAGGGAGGGACATATGGTGTAGAAGTTTTAGTGTGAAAAGACTGTAACAGATGCTCTGAGTTAGGGCACATTTTGGGGCATCCTAAGAAGTAACAGGTGGACAACCGCCTGGAGCTACAGTGAAAAGAAGAAAGTGGCTCAACGTTGAGGCTGAAGGAGTAATCAAAATCAACATGGCCAGTTTCCCCTAAATCAAGGTAATGAGACAACATATAATTCTACACACCATGGGAAGCCATTGAGAGCTTAAAGTCAGAAAGGCAAGATTTGATTTACATTTTTAAAGAATCACTCTGGTTGCTTTATGAAGAACTGTTTGGAAAAGTTATATATAGGAAGCATGGGAATCATGCTTAAAAACCAACTAAAACAAGCCTGACCTGTGGTGGCGCAGTGGGTAAAGCATCAACCTGGAAACACTGAGGTTGCTGGTTCAAAACCCTGGGCTTGCCTGGTCAAGGCACATATGGGAGTTGATGCTTCCTGCTCCTCCCCCCTTCTTTCTCTCTCTCTCTCTCCCCTCTCTATAATGAATAATAAAAAAAAAAACAACTAAAACAGACAATAGAGAGAGGCTAGTGTATAGATAAGAGAGTGTAAGTAGAGTGGGGAAAAGAAACAAGTTCAAAAATACTGGTAGAACTGGTTGGTTGGTGAGGAAAACAGAAGAATCAAAATTAACTCTCCAATTTCAAAACTACCCTGAAGGCATGCTCTATGTCCTTGATAGATAGGGAAGGGAGAGCTTTCAAAGGAAAAAAGTCAAGTTCTATTGCTATTTAGTGGTTTTTCAAACATTTTGCTTAAAAGAATTGGTTTCAGACTGCACCAAATACTATGCTGCCACATTATTGCTGTTCTTTGTTTCTTTATATTGTACATAAATAGATGGTAAAAATTTTGACTTTAATTATGTACATTATATCTTGGTGCTCTCTCATGTGCAGTGAAGCAATATGACATAATTTGTCAAGAAACGAGCATCACAGAAGGGTCAAGCAGCACAGATGTTCCAGAGGGAGTTTTTGGCCAGCACTTTCCGTAGCTGTTGTTTGGCACTTTTTATATGCTAAACAGTTCACTAATATCGCTGCTGAATCTTCAGAAAACTTCATGCAAGTCAGGTAAGTTAAACATTCCTCACTTGTAGAAGACAAGTAAAAAGGTTAAATGACATACTTCCCAACAGAAGGAGGACTCAAGCTCAAAGTGAGGGAAAACCCTCAAGGATCTTAATTACATGCTCAGTATTTTTGAAAGAAATTAAATATTGTTAATTGGCACCTGTGAAGTGGTTGGACATCAGGGAGGGATTGTAAGAGAGTGAAAGAGGGTGTGCAGAAAGGGACTTGCCTCTGTTTGGTGGCAAGTGCTCACCAGGGTGGCTTCATTTCTTATTAGCCAACCGGGTAAACTCTTTCAGGTAAAAGTAGAATAGAGTGTTACCAGCTTGACAAAATAAATGATACTTTACTCATTAAGCAAGATGAAAAGGAAAAGTCATTTAACTGACAGAGCAGCAGTGACTCCACGGATGCTTTGGAAGTAGAGCTACAAAGAAATTGTCTTGCTGCATTGAGAAAACTGGGATATGAGAAAGGAACGTATAAAAGGGCGTGTAGGAAATCTGACATCAGAATTTGTCTGTGAAAAGCCTGCCTTTTCTTCCTGCCTGCTGAGTGAATTATGATTCTAACTTCAGTGTATATTAGAATTACCTAGAATGCTTATTAAATAGGCTTCTACCATGGTTATGCCCAGACATTCTGCTGAGGTGGGTCAGGTACAGGTCAGAATACAAGAATCTGGGAGTAATAGAAGCTCCCTAGAAGATGTCAGTGTAGGAAGAAGCGCTAGGTTGCCATCCGCCATAACTGGCACACAGCTGCCTGTCTGGGTGACCCCTGCCCTCCCTCCTCCCATCAGCCACTTCCTGTGAGCACAACTGGGCGGATGGGTTCCAAGCCTCACCTGTAATCACTTTAGAAACTCAGCGATGTTCTTTCCATTGTGAAGCATTTACTGAGTTCCCCCAAGCTAAAGGAGCTCCTTTGCTCCTTCGTGCTACCAAAGCTCTATCTTTAACACCTTTATTATAGCATTGATCAAGTTCTACTGCAACTGACTTCTTCTGTGAGCCATTCCTTTACCAAAAGGTGAGCAGGTTGAGTACAGCTTGCTCATTTTCATACCTCTGGCACCTAACACACTTCTGGGCATAGAGCAAGTACTGAATGAATTTTATTTTATTATATTTTATTATTTTATTTTTGTAGGAAAGTATAAATGAACGATGAAATTATAATCTACTGGAACTTGGTTAGTGCTTCATGTCACATGGGCACCTACTCAGTTCTCACCATGTGGTTTAGCTAGATGAAAGGGCAGCTTAGGCTCCTCTGAAAATACCAGAGGCTGGGTGCTTACACAACAGAAATTTATTGTTCAGAGTTCTGGAGGCTGGAAAGTCCAAGGTCAAGGGGCCAAAAAGATAAGTGTAATTGGGAGGCTTCTGCTCTTGGCTTCTAGGCTGCTGCCATGTCACTGTGTGCTCAGGCGACCTCTTCTTTGCATGTGCCAGATAGAGAAAGCAAGTTCTCTGTGGTCTCTAATTATAAGGACTTTCGTCCCATCATTAGCACCCCACCCTTAAGATCTCATCTGACCCTAATTTCCTGCCATACATCCCACCTCAAATTGCCAGCATATGGGCTTTAGGGCTTCAGTTCAACATAAAATGGTAGGAGGACACTGATAATCAGTCCAAAATGAAAGGTAATAAACTGGTTCTGAAGCTTGCCTTCTAATGGCAGGATCTTGCCTTTGTATTCAACCCTTTGGACTCCAGATTCTGCCTTTATACAATGAGAGGTTACTTTCTCTGTCACATTGTCAAGGAAATACACTAAAAGACTCTAGAAATGGCAAAACATAAATACACAGTATGGTTAATATAAGGTACTCTTTAATTTGGAGGTTGCTGCAATCAGCAAAGAAGTCCCAAATTGCTGTCCGCACCACACAGAAAATCAGCAGGGCTGGTGAACACTAAAGCTTGCATTTTCTCTCTTTGGCTGCTTATATATTTTTGTCATGGTGTACTTTTTATTAATTTATTTGAATAATTTGATAAACAATTTACTCTGCACAAATCATTATTATTAGCTTCGTTTGCAGACAAACTCATGCTGAGGGAATTTCTGTGCATCTCATTAGCTTTTATTTGTACTTTTTGACAGTCGCAACACATGGTTTGTTTCTTACAGTGAGGCTTATACTGAACTAACACCCTATCCGTTACTCTAGTGGTATGCCAAAAGCCAGCCATACTCTTTTTGCTTTAGGAAGGAAATTTATACCAAAGTGTAATTCTCAGCCTTCTGCAGTATAGGGTATGACAAAGGGGAAATATATTCATGAAGGGTGGTAAGGAGGAGAAAAAGGAGAAAGAACTGGCTCCTGGTCCCTCCACATTAGCCTATTAGTTGAGTAAGCAACTTAGCACCTTGGAAAACACCAAGGAGGGTGTATGGCCAGTAGTCACGACCAACATCATAGCCGCCTGGCCAATGCAGGTTTGCATTAGATTCGGACAGTCGGTAAAGAAACAATGGATCCAGTAACTGGTGGGCCATCAGCTTTAATCCTAGCTTGCACCGGGCGAGCAAGAAATACACACAGTGAGAAAACACTTCCCTTTCCATTCAGAGCTCCCAAAGCCACTGACTTATCCGAGTTTCCTAGAATCAAAGTTTTCTAGCTCACCAGCCTTATTTACCTCTGTTCCCCACCTCCTTCTCTCTCCACGAACTCTGCACTAACTGGCTTCTCTTTCAGCACTCCGCCATGTTGACTGCTTCTCCTGACCTCCACGTGGCCTTCTTCTGCTCTCCTTTCTCTACTCTCTTCTCTCATGTTAATCTCAGGAACCAGAGAGCTCCCGGTCTGCCCCACTTTATAGTGTAGAAATCAAAACCTTTAATCCAATATACAAACAAGGAAGTCTCTGATACAAAGTCACTTATCTGAGGTATAATAGGATTCCTCACAAGAGTGCACCACCCCACATCAAAAAGGGTGGGAAGGCCCTGGCCGGTTGGCTCAACGGTAGAGCGTTGGCCTGGTGTGCGGGGGACCTGGGTTCGATTCCCGGCCAGGGCACATAGGAGAAGCGCCCATTTGCTTCTCCACCCCCCCCTACTTCCTCTCTGTCTCTCTCTTCCCCTCCTGCAGCCAAGGCTCCATTGGAGCAGAGATGGCCCGGGCGCTGGGAATGGCTCCTTGGTCTCTGCCCCAGGCGCTAGAGTGGCTCTGGTCGTGGCAGAGCGACACCCCGGAGGGGCAGAGCATCGCCCCCTGGTGGGCAGAGCGTCACCCCTGGTGGGCATGCCAGGTAGATCCCCATCGGGCGCATGCGGGAGTCTGTCTGACTGTCTCTCCCCGTTTCCAGCTTCAGAAAAATACAAAAAAAAAAAAAAAGGGTGGGGAAAAGCTCAGTCCTAAAACCAAGCCCCAGGCCACAAGGATCCTACCTGCCCACAGCCCGCCCCCAACACACATTAATACAATCACGCCCATCCCAAGCAAGGAGGGCAACCAACATCATCACCTGGGCAACAGGCCTCCATGTGGGTGGGCATCGCCATCCCCAACAAAGTGAGCATAATACATTTTATCTGCCCAACAGAGGGAAAGGAGAAACCATGTCCTTAAGTTTCAAAGAAGTCAACTATGGCAGCCATCATCTTTGGAAGTCATGATGGGAGGGAAAAAAATGGAAATTGAGGTGCTTACAGAAATGGCACTATAAGAAAATCTTGGGTATTTTTAACTGAGAAAATGAGGTTGGCCTTTTCCTTGAAATTTCTAGGAACTTTTTCCCTTGCTTTCTCATGTATTGCTTGCTTTCTTGCAAGTTTGTATTCTTTTCCTTTGATGCTGTCTGTTTATGAATTGTGCATAAAGAAAGAGAGATGATGCTTTGGTAGCATTTACCTAAAAATACCTACAATTTTATCATCTTTGCACACAGTATACCCAGTCAACCCAGCTCTGAAATTGTTTGTTCATGGTTATAACACTTTGAACTCAAATTGACCCAGGGAGAACCAGTACAATGAGATCTACAGAATAAAGACAATTATGACCCTGACCCTTAAGCCTAACCACCTAACAGTGCCAGATGCACAGATGGAAACAAAGGCTCCCTACAGACTTTTTGTTGGCCACTTAATTTGCTGTTATTATTTCTCTCCAAAATTATTTCATGCTCTACATTTTAGCCTGACTTCAAACAAAATGGCAGGGACAGAAATGGGGAAGAAATGGAATAAAAACTTTTTTCAAAGCAAGGTCACAGTTAAAACATGAAGGTGAAAGGAATAACTATGGGTTCAAGAATTCAAACTATTTCCAAAACTTCCTTATCTACATGAAGCACTGAAAAAGTAAGGTGTCCTAATTTGGAAAAACCTATTCTAAATTTAGCATGCCCTTGTTTGTTATTCTTCACCTGAGATTTTGGAGAATACTAAAAACTAGAAAGCAAATGGTATTATTACCATTATTCAGACTACTGCTTTTAGAAATAATTTTAGAGGTTGTGAGATTATTTCCAAGTCTGTATTCTTTCTTCTTTCTCTTGATTGCTTTCTCACATCTGCATATCTTTCAAAGCATTTTTCCCCCAATTACTGAGAGTCTCCATTAATAAATATAGTACTCCAAAAGTCCCTCTGGGAGTCGCTTCTCCTTGTCCTCTTGTTGACCTCTTCTAGTCTCTCAGGTTCCTAAAATTAGAGACAAATAATCTTCTCTGCATTACTTATCCTATTGAGTTTTGTGGTCTTTGCAATATTGAAATATAGAACACTGAACACCTAGCCTTATTAAAGGAAAAAATGTTCAAACACTTATTAAAACTGTAAGACACACTTTATTCAGGGACATTATTATGATTGGTAAGGGGCCTACAGCAATGGTGTTTCACAGCTGTGGAAGGAGAATGGGTTCACCTTCTAACACAAAAAGGAAAAATGGGAATTTATAGCCAAGGAATATGATGGAGAAGGTCAGTGGATGAAAAATTATTAAGAGGGTAGGGTAATTCTTTGCTTAACTAACCTAACAGGATTCTTACTGAAGGCAGGCTAGGGTGACCAGATACTAACTGGGGTATGATGAAGGATGAGAAATCCAATCAGGTATCAAGGGTGATAAGGCATCAAGGCTGATAAAATATCAAGGCTGATAAGATATCAAGGGTGATAGGATATCAAAGATAGGGGATTCTGGTTGAATCAACCTGGCAAAATTCTTGCTAAAACTAGACTCTACAAGGATGAAGACAGAAGCCAAAGATCTTGCCTGGTCAAGCAAAGGGCTCAGAGAAGGCTAACTAAAGTTTGATCAAGGAGAGAATCTTTGTCAACTTCTAGAATTTATGACAGATACTTAGTAACAATATGGGCAGAGGGGCAAAGAAAAGCAATTTTCAATTTCCATGCAAGTGTTTGACCAGAAACCTACTGAATCCCTGGTAGCCTGGTTACTACGATTATGAGATATAGAGGTGAATGGCATCATGCTCTCTGGAACAGAGATGGAGAAATTGGCCACCATTACCACACACTCTTCCTTGAGGCAGCGTCTTCAGAACTGCCATGGCAACCCAGGAGACCATACCCTATTAGAATGGGTGATGGCTGCCATTCGTATGGTCTGGCAGAATGCTGGAGAACTGCCGGGGGCAATGAGTCGGTGGCAGTGCTACAGTGAGTTAGTAAAGGTCCTTCGAGAACTAGGTATGAAGAATGCTGTTTTCAACCCTGGGTCTCGTGGGCCAGACGAGGAAGTGTTTACGGCAAAAATGAGGGAATTTGTCCTTGCTAGCGCCCCGTCAGCCCTTTTTGGGTCACTTGTGGCTATCTTGGGCCCCTATGTGGGGCAGCCCATCAATGCAGTTACACAGATGGTAGCAGATTTGGGAGAGCTGGAGGCCGCTCGGGATCATAAAGCAGTGAGGGCTGCTGCCTATGTTTCCCCCCAACTAACAAGGGAAACGGGCCTGTAAAGGTTACCCGAACGCAGATGTGGGTAGACTTGATTGTGGCTGGAGCAGATAAGGGGAAATTGGATGGCCAGTCTAATAAAATTTTTTTGGAGCTTTGGTGGCAGCTTAAACCAGAACAGAAGTTCCAGCCACTGAGACAAAAGGCCCCAGCAGCTATCAATAAAACGTTTGGTGCGCGCACAGCTCGGTTACAAGATTATATGATAGAGACAGCCGAGGGAGAGGGGAACTCCCAAGACCCATTGTACCAGTTTGAATAGGAAAAAGGCCGAGGGACCCGTCTAACGGAGATGGGCGGGGACCGGAGGCCACACGTGGAACTGGCTATCCACTGGTCCCCTTCCAACGTAAAACAGGTGTTGGCCTTGGTGGATACAGGTGCAGAATGTTCCCTTCTCTATGGAAACCCAGAGCGGTTTGCTGGGACCCCAGTGGCCATTGACGGTTATGGGGGCCAAACTGTTCAAGTGAAGCCAATAACTATTCCATTGGGGATAGGGAGACTGCCTCCTAAGCCATATAAGGTGTATGTATCTCCTATTCCTGAATATATTTTGGGGGTAGATGTCTTGCAAGGACTGTGGTTGGAAACTACAGCTGGGGAGTTCCGGCTGCGGATCAGGGTTGTGAAGGCAGTATTGCGGGGACATGCATCACATTCCCCTTTGCAATTACCCATCCCTCGGCGTGTGACTAACACCAAGCAGTACCGCCTGCCAGGTGGTTATGAAGAAGTCACAGGGACAATCCTTGAACTAGAAAAGGTGGGGATCATCCGGCCAGCACACAGTCCTTACAACTCCCCAGTATGGCCTGTGTGCAAAGCAGATGGAACCTGGAGAATGACAGTAGATTACAGGGAACTTAATAAAGTTGTTCCCCCTTTGCATGCTGCTGTTCCCTCGATAGCTAACATGATGGATCGGCTAAGCCATGAGTTGGGGACATACCACTTTGTGGCAGACTTGGCCAATGCTTTTTTCTCTATTGATATAGCCACAGAGAGTCAAGACCAATTTGCCTTCAGTTGGGAAGGGAGACAATGGACCTATACAGTGTTACCCCAGGGCTATTTGCATAGCCCCACCTTGTGCCATGGGCTGGTGGCTGCTGACCTGGCTAAATGGAAACAGCCAGAGGTAGTCCGCATGTACCATTATATTGATGATATTATGCTAACTAGTGATTCTCTTTCAGAATTGGAGCAAGCAGTCCCTACCCTGCTATCCCATTTGAAAGCATGTGGCTGGGCAGTTAATGAGAACAAATTACAAGGACCTGGGTTATCTGTTAAATTCTTGGGAGTTGTCTGGTCGGGTAAGACAAAAGTTATCCCTGACGTAGTTATAGATAAGATTCAAGCATACCCCGTGCCCACTACGGTAAAACAGTTACAGGAATTCTTAGGTTTGTTGGGGTATTGGCGAGCATTTATACCGCATTTGGCTCAGTTACTACGCCCCTTGTACAACCTTATTCGAAAGGGGGTTCGCTGGGATTGGACTGAGCAGGCGCAAGGTTCATTTGCAGCTGCTAAGAGAGCTGTCAAGGTGGCACAGGCCTTGAATGTGTTTGATCCTGCCAGGCCCTGTGAGCTGGATGTTCATGTAACCTCGGAGGGGTTTGGATGGGGCTTGTGGCAGCGGACAGAGCGCCTACGGCAACCTATTGGATTTTGGTCCCAATTGTGGAAAGGTGCTGAAGTTCGTTACTCATTAGTAGAGAAGCAGCTGGCAGCTGTGTATGCTGCCCTCCTGGCAACTGAGAGTATTACAACCACAACACCAGTTACAGTCAAAACAACATACCCTATAGCTGGATGGGTGAGAGATTGGGCAACTAAACCACGTAGTGGTATGGCCCAAATGTCTACCCTGGCCAAGTGGGGTGCCTATCTGCAACAACGCTGTGCTCTTAGCACCAGCCCATTGAGGGCAGAACTGCAGGAAGTCTTGGGTCCAGTCACCTATGCGACCTTAGAGTCAGGTGCAACTGGGGCTCAGGAGGCAGAACCTGAGGTCAGTCCCTACCAGGAGGGGTGGGTGCCCATCCCCGAAGATGCCTGGTATACTGATGGTTCCAGCAGGGGCCAACCTGCCAAATGGACGGCTATCGCCTTCCATCCGGCCACTGAGACTATTTGGAAGGACACGGGTACAGGCCAAAGCAGCCAATGGGCAGAATTAAGAGCTGTTTGGCTAGTTGCCCATAATGAACCTTCACCTCTGGTGATCTGTACTGACAGTTGGGCTGTCTATCGTGGACTGACCCTTTGGATTGCTACTTGGCACATTAACCAGTGGATGGTAATGCACCGTCCATTATGGGGTCAGGCCATGTGGCAGGACTTATGGGAAATAGGACACCAGAAGCAGGTGACAGTATATCATGTCACAGGGCATGCCCCTCTAGCCCATCCTGGGAATGATGAGGCAGATACGTTGGCAAGGGTGCGATGGTTGGAGACTGCACCTGCAGGTGATGTGGCACAGTGGCTCCACCGGCGCCTGCTCCATGCAGGACAGAAAACTATGTGGGCTACGGTTAAGGCTTGGAACTTGCCTGTGTCCTATGCAGAGGTACTTGCAGCCTGTGAGCAATGTGCAGTATGTTCCAAGGAACACCCTCGGAGACCACTGGTGTCACCTGGACAGATCCAGAGGGGTCATGTCCCACTGACACGATGGCAGATAGACATCATTGGACCCTTACCAAAGTCAGAAGGGTACCAGTATGCAGTCACTTGTGTAGATACTGCCACCGGGCTGCTTGCTGCTTACCCCGCTCGTAACCCTGACCAGAGAGCAGTCATACAGGCTCTGGACCGCCTGAGTGCTGCATATGGGCGACCACTGGTCCTTGAAAGTGACAATGGTACCCACTTCACTGGTTCAACGGTGAGGCAATGGGCTCAAAAGCTGAGGGTGGACTGGAAGTACCATGTTCCCTACCACCCCCAGGCTGCTGGCATCATTGAGCGTTATAATGGACTCTTAAAGCAGGGACTGCGACAGGAGGGGGGCACCGGCTCTCTTACTGGATGGACACGCCGCTTATGGACAGTACTTCGGATTTTGAATGAGTGACCTCGACGGGGAAGCCCAGCTCCAGTAGAGGCCCTCCTGCATCGGACAACTGCCCCTATTCAGTTGCAGATACGCACCAAGGACATTTTACTCAAGCCAGGTTTCGGACAGCAGGGCAACGTGCTCTTGCCTGCTCCAACAGCCCTTCTTAAAGGACAACGGCTTCAATGGACTTGGCCCTGGACTGTACAGGCCCCCCATCTGAGATGGGTGGCCTTGTTGGCACCATGGGGAAAGGGGTTAGAGGTGGACCTCCAGTTAACTCCTTGGGCAACCAGCACCTGGCCACCTAAGGTAGAAGTGTATTATCCCTTGAGTGCTCAAGGGGACAGCATTTTGAAGGGCACCTTTGTAATTTCTTTATGGCCAATAATGAGTTCCCCTATTTTACTACACATAGAACCAGCAGATGCTGGTGTATTGGCCAATAAGGTTTGGTACGCCCGCTCAGGGCGGCCTCTGGTGCCAGCTACAGTGCTGTCTGCAAACAAAACTCTGGCCTGTATTCTGCCAGAGGGAAAGGATTTGCCTCTCTTGGTGCCACTGACAGCTCTCTCCTTTCGCCCATAGTTTTTGATCTGTTAATCCTATTGCTGTAGTTGGTACTATTTCTGTTTATGCAATGTATCCTACTCCTTGCACAGTGACCATCATGGAAGATGCCTGTGGTTTAGATTGTAAAGCGAGCAAAAGGGGTGGAATGTTGGTCAAATAAGTTTGTAAACATGATATATATGTTTGCTCGCTTGTGACTTATAATGGGTGTGGGGGACAGGCTATAAGCAGGCCAGGCTGTTGTAGCCTGAGGTTTGGTTTTGGAACTAAGCTTTTCCCCACACCCTTGACTGATTGTATGATCTGGGTGGTGCACTCTCATGAGAAATCCAATTATGCCTTGGATAAGTGACTTTGTATCGGAGACTTCCTTGTTTGTATATTGGATTAAGGAATTTTGGTTTTCTACACTATAAAGTGGGACAGACCAGGAGCTCGGACACATAGTTCCTGCTATCACAATTGCAGGGGCTCCCCTGATCCCTTGCCCTTCATGGGAAGAGCTGGTTTTCTGCTTTTCCCTTGTCTTCTTTTGTGGTGTAAAGCCAGGAGGCACGGCCAGGGCCACTATCACAGCAGCCTTCTGGCCCATGCAGGTTCGCATTGGATTCGGACAGTCGGTAAAGAAACCATGGAGCCAAAAACTGGTGGGCCATAGCCTTTAATCCTACCTTGCACCCGGCGGGCAAGTAAAAATACACACTGGGCTCCAAAACCCAGTCACACTCAGTGCTCACAAAGCCACTGACTTATCCGAGTTTCCTAGAATCAAAGGTTTCTAGCTCACCAGCCTTATTCTCCTCAGTTCCCCATCTCCTTCTTTATCCCAGATACAAACACTACACAAACTGGCATCTCACTCAGCACTCTGCCATCTTGGCTGCTTTTCCTGGCCTTCTCCACGTGGCCTCCTCCCGCTGCTGGCTCTACTCTCTCTGCTCTCTCATGCTAACCTCAGGAACCAAGCGCCAAGTCCCGTTCTGCCCCCATTTTATAGTGTAGCTTCACAACCTTTAATCCAATATACAAAATAGGGTAGTCTCTAATACAAAGTCACTTCTCTGAGGCATGATTGGATTGTACCACCCCACATCAAAAAGGGTGGGAAAGGCTTAATCCCAAAACCAAGCCTCAGGCTACAACAATTCTCAACACACATTAATATCACCTGGGCAACGGCCTCTTTAACAAAGTGAGCATAATACATTTTATCTGCCCAACATGTGGTTTGCCTGTCTTGGTGAGACACCAATAAATAGGATGGCCCCCCATCCTCTGACTCCGCCATTTCTTTATTGTCTGCCCGAATCCAATGGGAACCTGCATGTGAATGGTCACAATGGCGGCTCCTGGCCTTACAGACTAGAAAGAGGTTTCTCACACCACCATGAAGCATCAAACTGATTCATGAAAGTGGCATTGGAAGCACTTCATGTGCTTTAACTGACCAACTGCTGCTTAGCTGGTGGTATATGAGTCTCGTGAGCTGATAATATCCTTACTATCACCTTGTAAAGCCAGGAGCCACGGCGACCAGGGCCACCACTATCAAAGCAGCCTGGCCCATGCAGGTTCGCATTGGATTCGGACAGTCGGTAAAGAAACAGCGGAGCCAAAAACTGATGGGCCATAGTCTTTAATTCTAGCTTGCACCCGGCGGGCAAGTAAAAATACACACTGGGCTCCAAAACCCAGTCACATTCAGTGCTCACAAAGCCACTGACTTATTGAGTTTCCTAGAATCAAAGGTTTCTAGCTCACCAGCCTTATTCTCCTCAGTTCCCCATCTCCTTCCTTATCCCAAATACAAACTCTACACAAACTGGCATCTCACTCAGCACTCCGCCATCTTAGCTGCTTCTCCTGGCCTCCTCCACGTGGCCTCCTTCTGCTTTCTGCTCTGCTCTCTCCTCTAATGATAATCTCAGGAACCAAGAGCGCAAGCTCTCGTTCCGTCCCCATTTTATAGTGTAGAAATCCAAACCCTTAATCCAATATACAAAACAGGGAAGTCTCTAATACAAAGTCACCCTCTGAGGTATGATAGGATTGTACCGCCCTACATGAAAAAGGGTGGGAAAGGCTTAATCCCAAAACCAAGCCCCAGGCTACAAGGATTCTGCCTGCCTTTAGCCCACCCCAACACACATTAATATCACCTGGGCTACGGCCTCCTTGTGTTATCTTTAACAAAGTGAGCATAATACATTTTATCTGCCCAACACACCTAAAGTGAAAAAGTCATGTTTTTACTAAACTATTTATTTCCTATGATTTTCTTTATTTTTTACATCACTCGCTCAACAAAAGTACCTAAAACATTGATGTGTCACACTTTTTTTTACTTTCTAGAAAAATAAGTATTAATATTCTACACTTTCAGGAAACTCACAGTCTAAAAGGAAAGATATAAGCTGATCTCTCCAGTTCAAACAAAGGTGTATACATTGAGGTTGTCATAAAGATGTCATGAAAGACCTTTAGAAACTCAGCATAGTGTCTTTTAATAAATATGGACAGAAACTGTTTTAACTGGGAAAAGTTAAAGTTAAATAAGTAGTCTACCTAGTATTAATACTAGAGGAGCAAGTTCACCTGCCTTTTAGAATCATATGACAAGTAAATACCTTCATTTATCAAAATCCTAATATAGAAGTAGGCATTAGTTTTCTTTAAATTTTAATCTTAAACTATTTGGGAATACTCTCCCTAATACAAATGTTTCTGCATCTTTAATCTCCTGATACTTCTCTAAGCAGACCAAATACATTTATTTTATGACCCACTTAATACATATTTCTTGAATACTAATGATGCACTTGAATCTGTGTGGAAAAGCAGAATGAAAAGCAGTGTGAGTGAGAGTTCCCCAGGACGAAGAGTAAGGGATGAGTTGGGTATGTCACACAGACAGACTGAAGAGCATTCACAGAATCCCAGAGTATAATATAGCACATTGCTCATCTGAAGAGCTGAAAGGGCCTCGTTACAGGAAGGAGAGATTGTCGAGGAGTGAGAGATGAGTTATAAAGGGAACCAAGGGCCTGATGATAAAGTGTGTTGAATGCCATGCTGAAGGGAGGAAACCAAGGCAGCGAATGGAAGGACCAGAGAACACAGGGAATCAGCTACTGCACATAGTGGAGGAGGGGGAATGAGCTAAACAAGAAATTATAGAGATTATGTGAAAGGATTTGAGAGCCATTAAGGACAAAGAAAAGATACACTGGGGAGAAATATTTGATTGGAGGTGTGGGATGATGGAACACAAGAAGGGAAAATGAAGAAAGAAGCCCTAGTTTCAGGCCTGGACAAGGAGATGGATGATAGTGGTGCCATTCTCTGATCTACAGTCCAGAAGGGAAGCCCTTTAGGGGCCGGACAATGGAAGGTTAGAAATTCAATGTGGGCCATGCTGGGTTTTGAGGCCCCTATAAGACATTATATGGATATGATCACCAAAAAACATGGATCTTAAAATGAACAGGGCACATAAAACTGAATGAAAGGAATCTCCCCCAAAAGAGTTTAAGGTAGAAAGAGAATATAGAGCAGAATTCCTCAAATTTTCTGGAATTACTCAAAATTACATTTTCCTGAAATGTTTAAACCATGATCCATATATAATAACTGCAGTTTTAGTTGCTCCTCTATTCAAATTTAGATGTTAGACTTGGAACACCAAACAAGATATAATTCAGTTAAGTCTTTTTTTTTTTTTTTTTTTTTTTTTTGTATTTTTCTGAAGCTGGAAACGGGGAGGCAGTCAGACAGACCCCCGCATGCGCCCGACCAGGATCCACCTGGCACGCCCACCAGAGGGTGATGCTTTGCCCATCCGGGGCGTCGCTTTATCCCGACCAGAGCCACTCTAGCGCCTGGGGCAGAGGCCAAAGAGCCATCCCCAGCGCCCGGGCCATCTTTTGCTCCAATGGAGCCTCGGCTGTGGGAGGGGAAGAGAGAGACAGAGAGGAAGGAGAGGGGGAGGGGTGGAGAAGCAGATGGGCGCTTCACCTGTGTGCCCTGGCCGGGAATTGAACCCGGGAACTCCGCACGCCAGGCCGACGCTCTACCGCTGAGCCAACCGGCCAGGGCCCAGTTAAGTCTTTGTCCTCAAACTCAAGATGCATAGAAATGCCATAGGAAATGCTTTTCTGGAAGTGAGCAGGTCTTCCTGCACTCTCACATGAGAGTGTACAGAAATATTCCTAGGACCAGAGTGGTTGGTGCTATAGACTGAGTATTTGTGTTGTCCTAAAAAGCATATGTTGAAACTTAATCCCCGATGTGATGGCATTTGGAGGTGGTGTTTTGGGGAGGTAATTAGGCCATGATATTAGTGTCCTTATAAAAGACTCCAGAGAAGATTCTTTACCATTTCAACCACATAAGGACAGAACAAGATGGCCAGGACGCAGGTTCTCACCAGACATCAAACTGCTGGTGTCTTGGTCTCAGATTTCCTAGTCTCCAAAACAGTGAGTAATAAATACTTCGTGGTTTATAAGCTACTCAGTCTATGATATTTTGTTTTTGCACCTGGAACTGAATAAGATAGTAGAGTTCAATCAAATTGTACCTTCACAACTTATCAGATAGATAAAGTTGGATAGTTTCCTAACCTGTTTTGCCACCTTTTTCTTCTTTTTTAAAGTTTTTTCCTCCTTATAGGGTTGTTATGAAGTTTTACAAAACAACTTGGAATAGTCCCTGGCACACTGTAAATGTAATAAAAATGTCAGCCATTATTGGTGCTGCTAAAATACATTGAAGGGTACATGAACCAGAGAAATGAGAGCTTTGTTTGTTACTTAGTTGTGGATATTTATCTGTTTTTGACTTATGCAGGGAGACGAAGGACTGTAATTGCATAAGCAAAAGTCAATAATAAGAAGTAACCAGACAAGATTGTTGATACCTCTGTGTATATATCTCTTGACAACTGATATGGCCAACACCAAGTCCCCTTGGTATACAACTATGGATTTAACAAAAGTCAATAATTATAGGATACATTCAAAAATATCTGAGTGCAAGAAAGAATAAGCAAGGTGTGAAATCAGAATAGGCACATTTCAGGTGACCAAAATCGAGACTAATGGCAGCCCATTGGGACTGGAAAGTCCAGAGACAAGTTCACTAAAAGAAATGAAGTCCTGGCAAAAAGCAGCTGAGTAGAGAGCAATGTGGTAAAGTCTATACACTGGATAAAAGTATCTGTTTATGGTTCAAGAAGCAAACTTAACCCCAATTCTTGTCCTACCTATGACTTAGGAGGCAGAGAGGAAAGGTAAAGAGAAAACATACCTGTGAGAGAAAGCACCGGAAGGAAAAGCTCACCACATTTCCATTGCTGACTTTGTTTAATTGCCTGCCAATTAAACCAGCAGGTGCCAGTCTAGTAAACTGTAAATCATAATTACAACTGAAAAATTAATTATAAAATGTTGAGGCCCTGGCTGGTAGCTCAGTGTATAGAGTATTGGCCTGGCATATGGACATCCTGGGTTTAATCCCCGGTCATGGCACACAGGAGAAGCAACCATCTACTTCTACTCCCTTCCTCTCCCCCTTCTTTTCCTTTTCCCTTCCTGCAGCCAGTAGATCAACTGGTTTGAGCATGGCCCAGGGTGCTGTGGATAGCTCCAATGGAGTGTATCATACTTAGGTGCTAAAAATAGCTCAGTACTTGAACATCAGCTCCAGATGGGGTTGCCAGGTAGATTCCAGTTGAGGTGCATGTGGGAATCTGCCTCACTATCTCTCCTCCTCTCACCTGAAGATAATTTGAGCAATTTAAAGTTAATTTCACTAAGATTATAATTTGAAACATGAACCATTATGAAAGACTTCAGGTAAGGAAATAAAAGAGATAAATAAGTGCTGACTAATCACTTGGTTCATGTACAAAGTAGGTTCTATAGTTATACACTAATTCTGGAGCCTCCTTACACACTGTAGGTTTTAGTAAAATCAATATGATCACTCCACATAAATTTCTAATCATGAGGGACACCATTGAAAATTGTGGACATTCCTGCTCTGTAAAGGGAGCCATTTTAAACTATTATGATCCAAAGACAGATGAACGACATCATTGCAAGCACTCCAGATTTACAGACATCTTTAAACACACAAAGGAGTGAACACTTCTCACTGGTTTGCATGGTGTTCATGTCTATATCTGGTTTCATCTTTCTTCTGTCTGTAAATAGTGGTGAAGTATGATTAGTTCTATTCTGAAAGGACCCCTTCAGTCATAGGGCAGGTCCAGAATGTGGGTATGGCATTGGCTCTGGAAAATGAGCTTACTATGGTCTAGCATGAGCTAATGCTACCTATATCATTCAAAATGACTGGACCAGTAATGGACGTGGTGGCTCCAATTAACCTGTTCCATAAATACATTTTAGTGAAGTCAGACCAAAGGAATTAATGGATTTCAATTTCGAAATATTACTTGAAATTGGCCCGGGAATAGGTTAGAAATACTGCAATTGACCACAAGCACAAAGTCATGAACTAATTATTAAACTGGCACTATAATAAATGAGAAACTACTCCTACCTTCTATTTCATCATCTATTGAAAGACACAGAGGAGGTGTAATGGCATGTGTATTAAAAAAAAAACAACAACAAAAAACGAGAAGCAACAATATCTTGATATACACATTTTGTAAAACATTTATATGCAGTATAATTCCATAATGATTCCAAGGTATAATTGACCTGAAAACCATGTCTAGATTCTTCTTAGTTGTGTTTTTAAATTTGTTTCACAACACACAAAATATTCAAGAAGTATGAAAATTGAAATTCAGTTTACTACTGTTCTACCCATATAAGCATGGAATGGTTAGATATGATTGAATGATCTTGTAGCTGCAAAAATCAATATTCATGGACTTAACAACTATCCTTGTGCATAGTTCTTATAGACTACAGCAAATTAAATATTTCAACAAATTCAGTCACGGAGTCCAAAATCAAGTAAAAGCATACTTCTTAGAGTCCAGTGTTAATCTAGGAAAGGAACTAGTTCTAATTCTTTTATGCTAATTTGTTGAAAAAGAGAGAGAGATAAATTAGTGCTTGTCTAACATTATATCTGGTTCCAATGAGGCACACCCTGCCAGGCTTCCATGACCTCCCATGTGCTGCCCTCAAAGGGAACTCCCTCTCTGGTTTTCATTTGGCGGCAACAGTCATAAATAGGAGAATTGTTCTTACTTGATTTTTGTTTGAATTCATAAACTCAGCTTTTTCCTTCCCAGTCTTAAAATAATTGCAGTATTGAACTCTATCTGACTCAGAATCGTTGGGAAGGTCATGGAATGCCTGGGCACGTCGGCCAACTGACGCTGCTTCCAAGTAACTCACTCTGCTATTTACTAATTCAGAACTGGAACAACTACAAACTATTTCAAGTTCCGAACCCATAAGCTGTGGAGAGCATTAGAGTGTAAAAGTGCTCCACGGTGCCCCGATAGTTAGAGATTTCAATTTAGAAGATTGAAGACCCCTAAATTTAAGAAACTGGCAAAGAAATTAAATCAGTCTGCCTGTCTATTCCCCCAAATTTGTGCCATTTCTGATGTGACGTAGCTTTTGATACAAGAAACTAAAAACACATGAATAAAATCAAATCACTTCTGCTGTATAAAGAATGGAGAACACGTTCGAAACCCTGGGCTTGCCTGGTCAAGGCACATATGGGAGTTGATGCTTCCAGCTCCTCCCACCTTCTCTCTCTCTCTCTCTCTCTCTCTTTCTCCTCTCTCTCTCCTCTCTCTCTCCCTCTCTGTCTCTCTCTCTCCCTTTCTCTCTCCTCTCTAAAATGAATAAATAAAATAAAATAAAGAATGGAGAACTAAAAAGTCAATAAAAGCATCAGACATGCCATAACTAATTGTAACAATCTGTTTCTAATGTTAACCATTTCTAGTTTGCAATTTTTTCAAAGCTGTCATTCTTAAGATATTTTTTTCCTAACATACTTGTTAGAGTCATACTATGGGGTATTTGCATATTAAATCACTTCATATCTATACTGTACTTCTAATTACTCTGTTTCTATTATCTGCAAGTCATTATTGAGGGGAAAATATTTCTCACCTTTATAAATACTAAAATAGTTTAAAAAGCAAATAGAAACACTAAACACAAAAACCAAAGGAAAAAAATATGTATCAATATGACTTTTTAAATTGTGTCTCTGAGTTAACTGTGTCCCCCAGAAAACATTCTGATGTCCAACCTGCATCACCTCAGAATGTTACCTTATTTAGAAATAGGATCTTTCTGGAGGTCATCAAGTTAAAATGAGATCATCAGGGTCAGTCCAAATGCAACATGATTGGTGGCCTTAGAGAAAGGGGAGGCTTGAGCACAGAAGCATACATCCACAGGGAAAAGACTGGGGACACAGAGAGAACTACCTGCGACAGGGTTGGAGTGATGACCTGACCGGCTCAAGAATGCCAGGGATTGCCTGTAAAGCCCCAGAAGCTAGGAAGAAGCAAGGAAGGATCCTCCTCCAGGTTTTAGGGGGAGCACAGCTCTGCTGACACCTCAACACCTTGACTTCAGATGTTTAGTCTCCAGACCTACCAAACTATAAATATCTGTTGTTCTAAGTAACCTGTCTATGACATTTTGTTAAAACAGCCTAGGACATTCCTATACTTTCCATTATAAAGCTAGTGTCCTCGGTGTCACTGATGTCCTATAAAGAAATTTTGATTTTTTTTTTACATCTTATTATATACCATTTCCCTACTGCTTCCCTACTAGGGGGAAGCAGGGGGCGGGGAAGAAGCAGGAATATCACAACACCTAAAAATCATATGGAAAGTATAAACTAGTTATATGTTTCAGTACAATCATAGGATGCTTAAGATACACAAGTTTTGAAACAAAGCTATCATATTTAAAAGCTTAGACAGGTCCAAATTATAAAATATTATTACCTAGATATAGGAAGGATTTTAAACCTCAAAAATTTTACAAGTTGAAGTTGCCAAGAAAGATTAAGACTTAAGTCACGCATAGGTAGAGAAGCTCCTTTTTTTAAAAAAAAAAAAAAATGCTTTTAGAATCATATCATAGATGTATTAAAAATAGTAAAGTCTAATAAACAGATATGTATATAAAATGTCCTGCAGAAAGCTAACAAACTGCGTGAACTTTATCACTTTTAACAAACACCTACGAGTAATTAATTTCACAGAGGAGGAGAACTACCCATTCTTTTCTATCAAAATGAATTCTGTATGTTAGCATAACCCTCCTCCCACTTCCATACAATTTTCATGTTTGCAATAATTATAAGGCTGTTCAAGGAGTCTGCTTGCATGCCAAATGATAAAACAAAGCTCATGTGGGAACAATCCTACAAGGACTTAATTCAGGCTATCACAAGTCAAAGTCACGCTTGATCCTGGCTCCCCAAGGTGCTCACAGGCAACTTTCAATGGATTCAAATTATGGGCCAGATCATTAAACGAACTGACTGACTCATTCATTCTTGCTATTAATAAAGAACTCATCTTGGAGATTTTCCGCACGGCTGTATGGATAACCTGAATTTATGTGGACCTCAGCAATTCAAAGCCTGAATTCATTTTCCTGAAACAAGCAGAATCTGAAGTTTATTAGCATGGAAAAGAGTTCCCTTTTCATTAGATTATTCTGAAGTGCTGTCCATTACATAATACGCCACGCATGTGGAACCTTTAGAAGAAAAATTGTGATTGCCACTCAAGGGGGGGGGGTGTTTCTACGATGTGACAGATTTTATAACTGTGAAGAAGAAAATATCTGCCTGTCTCGGTCTCTTAGGCTTTCAAACATGCTCTTTAAATGAAAGATAAAGCACACAGAAAACGTCATTACCTGCTTCACTCGCAGATAATTGTTTCTCGTCTTTGGATATGTGCCCCTTTCAGGAGAAGGGTCCTGAACTAAACAGAGCTAAGCAAGCGGTCAGGGAGGCCCCTCTGCTTTCCTGTTGGATGCCTGAGTCAATTATCTGAAGTATTATATAAATTAGGCAAAAAGAAACATTGACCTATATTTTAATTAATCTTTAAGTAATTTTTTACTTATGCTTTTAATAAATACAAAGGGGGGATTAAATGATTTAAAATTTCTCCCTTCCAAATTTTATTTAGGGGACACTACTTATAATCTATGGCAGTAAAATGGAATCAAATGAAAATGCTAAGCTTAAATGAAATAATAAAAGGTCAGTTCATGGTCCTTAAAATTGTTTAAAAATTGAAAAGTTTCTTGGGGGTTTATGGCCTTTTTTTCATACTCTCATTTACTCACATTTAATCCATTTGTTAAGCAATTATTCCTCCAAATATTAGTCACATCTCAATCAATAGGAGTGTGAAGATAATTATCCTCAAATAATTCACTCATGTGTGCGTGTGTGCGTGTGTGTGTGTGTGTGTGTGTGTGTGTGTGTGACAGAGACAGAGAGACAGAGAAAGGGACAGATAGGAACAGACAGGCAGGAAAGGAGAGAGACAAGAAGCATCAATTCTTTGTTGAGGCTCCTTAGTCTCCTTAGTTGGTCATTGATTGCTTTCTCATATGTGCCATGATGGAGAAGGGGAGGAGCTGCAGCTGAGCGAGTGACCCCTTGCTCAAGCCAGTGACCTTTGGGCTCAAGCCAGCGACCATTGGGTCATGTGTATGATCCCATGCTCAAGCCAGCGATCCTGTGCTCAAGCTGGTAAGCCCATGCTCAAGTCAGATGAGCCCGTGCTCAAGCCAGCAACCTCAGGATTTCAAACCTGGGTCCTCTGCGTCCCAGTCCTATGTTCTATCCACTTCACCACAGCCTGGTCAGGCTCAAATAATTCACTCTTAAATGATGTAAACAAATATAGAGGAATAATTTAATACCTTGTGGTAAATGCTGGAAAGAACATACAAAAGTACACATTGGTGGAAACAAAGAGTGGATCTCAGAATTTCAGTGAGAATATGGCAAAAGAAAAACCATTGACACAATAGGACATAGCTGGTCAGCATCTTGAATCACAAGCAGAAATTCTACATGTAGGCAAAAGTAGGAAGGAAGACTTTATTGAAAATGAAACATCATAGCATACAAAATATAACTTCAAATACCTTGACATGCTTAGAACATAATTGCAAGTTGTATTTTGGGAGAAGAGAAAGATTAGCCACAGAGACAGAAGAAATAGGGGAAATTATGGAAGAATACATGCAGAAGGTAGTGGACCTCCTTTTATTGACAGTATGATGTCATCAAAGGGTTTTACCAGGACTTGTCTAATATAAATTCATTATTGAAAATTAACTTGGAAGGTTATATAAAGTTAGTGAACTGAGTAATTCTATATGTCTACTTCTTATCTAAAGATCTATAAAATTACTCAAAAAGTTAGTTATGCTAACTAAATCCATAAAACAAAATAAAAACAAACAAAATATGGCACTAGTGGGCCAGAAATGTAAGAACAGGGATAGAAAACATCAGGAGACCATAATTTGAAGGCCGGTGCTTTCATCTGCTAGGACTGACACAACTTAACATTATAGGCAGAGGGGGGAAGCTCAGGGTGAGGAACTGAAACAAAAGAAGTTTATTTTCTCACAACTCTGGAGACAGGGAGCCAAGATCAAGGTGTCAGCAGGTTTGGCTCCTCCTGAGGCCTCTCTCTCCTTGGCTTGCAAATGACTGCCTTCTAGTTGTGTTCTGAAATGACCTTTTCTCTATGTGCATGTCCTCGGTGCCCTTCCCTTTTCTTAGAAGGACAATAGTCATATTGAATTAGGCTCTATTTTTATGACTTCATTTAACCTTAATTATCTCTCTGAAAGGCCCTATCTCTAAATATTCTAAAATAGTTGAGGTTAGCACTGCAACACATAAAAATGGGGGGAGCACAATTAAGTTTAAGAACCTCCAAAATAAATACACATTTCTCAAAATCATCTAGAGAAATAGAAAAAGAATAATCAGATTACAACAGATTTAGAGATGCCAGGTAAAATTTAGAATGCCCAGTTAATCTATACATTTCAGATAAATAATGGATAGTTTTTTAGTATAAGTATGTCTTAAGTTGGATATTGCATGAGACATACTAATAAAAAGTATTTGATATTTCTCTGAAATGGACATTTAACTGGATGTCCTATTTATTTGCTAAAGCCAGCAACCTTAATTAGATTCCTCATCCACATGGTTATAGTGAATTAATATTGTTAATGTTCTAAGTATGAAATTGTATGCCCAGCCAAATTATCATTCAGAAAAACAAATCCTCAAAAAGAATTATTAAAGGGACCCTGGCCAGTTGGCTCAGTAGTAGAGGTTGGGCCGTTGTGTGGATGTTCCAGGTTGATTTCCAGTCAGGACAAACAGGAGAAGCGACCATCTGATTCTCCACCCAACCCTTCTCCCTTCTCTCTCTCTCTCTCTCTCTCTCTCTCTCTCTCTATTACAGCCATGGCTCAGTTGGGGCAAGTTGGCTCCGGGTGCTGATGATGGCTCCATGGCCTCACCTCAGGTGCTAAAATAGCTCGGTTGCTGAGCAACAGAGCATTGCTCTAGACAGGCATCACCTCATAGGGGGCTTGCTGGGTAGATCCTGGCCGGGGCACATGCAGGAGTCTGTATCTCTGCCTCCCTGCTGTTCACTTAAGAAAAGTTTAAAACAAATTTTTTTTTAAAGAATCACTAAAGGATTTTTGTAGCAAAATAGTTAAATATAAATATTAATAATTTTAAAATAATAATTTGGAGCTAAAATTAAAGCTATCAATTTGGGAGGTAGAGTTTAGGCAAGAAGTAAGGAATAGGCCCTGGCCAGTTGGCTCAGTGGTAGAGCATCGGCCTGGCGTGCGGGGGACCTGGGTTCGATTCCCAGCCAGGGCACTTAGGAGAAGCGCCCATTTGCTTCTCCACCCCCCCCCTTCCTCTCTGCCTCTCTCTTCCCCTCCCGCAGCCAAGGCTCCATTGGGGCAAAGATGGCCTGGGCGCTGGGGATGGCTCCTTGGCCTCTGCCCCAGGTGCTAGAGTGGCTCTGGTCGCGGCAGAGCGATGCCCCGGAGGGGCAGAGCATCGCCCCCTGGTGGGCAGAGCGTCGCCCCTGGTGGGCGTGCCGGGTGGATCCCGGTTGGGCGCATGCGGGAGTCTGTCTGACTGTCTCTCCCCGTTTCCAGCTTCAGAAAAATACAAAAAAAAAAAACCAAGTAAGGAATAAAAAGAGTTGCTAAGTTACTCTTTTATTTACAGGAAGGGCTTAAAAGACTCTAAGTATTAGTAGACAATATATAAATTATATAATAAATAATAAAATGTACTTTTACATATAGCATTAGATTATAACTCCTGCTCTCCCCTCACTTATAAATCACTGGCCTCCTTACTGTTCCTTGAATGTCCACACAAAGCGTCACAGCTGGGCTTAGCCTTTGCTTTTCTGTTGACCTTGAATGCTTATGCTAGATAGCTTCCTTCTTTCACCTCCTTGGGGTCTTTCACAATATACATGCCCTCATTGGATCTTCCTAACCACCTGAAGTAAAATTACAACATCCTCTAGCACAGGGGTCCCCAAACTTTTTACACAGGGGGCCAGTTCACTGTCCCTCAGACCGTTGGAGGGCCGGACTATAAAAAAAACTATGAACAAATCCCTATGCACGCTGCACATATCTTAATTTAAAGGAAAAAAAAAAAACAGGAACAAATACAATATTTAAAATAAAGAACAAGTAAATTTAAATCAACAAACTGACCAGTATTTCAATGGGAACTATGGGTTTGCTTTTGGCTAATGAGATGGTCAATGTGCTCCTCTCAATGACCACCAATGAAAGAGGTGCTTCTTCCAGAAGTGTGGTGGGGGCCGGATAAATGGCCTCAGGGGGCCATATGTGGCCCGCGGGCCGTAGTTTGGGGACCCCTGCTCTAGCAGTTCCTATATCCCCTTTCCCAAATTTAAATCTTTTCATATCACTTATCATGAACTAGCATAGGGTGTAGTATACAATCTAAGCTTCATGCGGACTGGCACGTAGTAAGCACTGGGTAAATATTTGTTTAATTGAGTTGTTGATATAAATCAATAGAATTTAATGAACCATTGCATTGGAATATGGTGCTTAAAGGGTTGGAAGTGATTAAAAAAAAAAAGAAAAAAAAAAAAAGCCAAAAATAACTGGTTAGGTAACTAGATGTTTTGAGGAGAAACAGGTAATGAAAGAATGATATTAAGTTCAGCCTTCAGGTAAAGATTTCCAATACACATGGAGATATAAGTCTCTGACTGATGGAAATGTGCTCTGCTAGAAATTTAGATATTGGTGTCATATAAAAATGACATAAAAACATAATTGGGATAAGACTGCCAAATAAGTGCTTATAGACTAAGGAGAGCCAAGGATAGAAACTCTTTACCACAATCTGCATTAGTTACAGTGGAGAGAGTCAAGGATTACTGAGAGTGATCAGATAGTCAGACAATTAGAGACAGTAGTGTTATGGTCAACAGGAGGGTAAAATTTATAGAAGAAATTATTTACTCGAATGCTGTCACAAAATCAAGAAAAAATGAAGAGTGAAATTAGGATTGATTTTGCATATTAATTTCTAGTAATCTTAATATGATTGGGAGATTGCTTACAAAAATGGCTCTCATCCTCCGTCCCTCGATTATGGCTTCCTCCCATCAGGATAGGGAGTCTATTTCCTTACCTCTTCTTTTGGTTGGCCTGTGACTGGTGCTGGAAACATCACTGTGTGAGTTTCAAGCCCAGGCCTGAAGAGGCCTCCACTTCCACTCATGCTTTTGGTATCCTGCATACCAGACACATCAGTGACAACAGATGCTTTCGTGAACCTAGCTGCGACTAGAAAAGTTATTCAGATATTCTATAGATTTTTAAAAAATAATAAAGGCATACTATAAATATTTTAAGCCCCTAAATTCTGAGGTGGCTTGAATGAGGGATAGGGCTATCATTAGGGTTAGGGTTAGGGCTGGAGTTAGAATTAGGTCTAGCAATAATTAATAACATACACAGTTAAAGTGGGACTAGTCGCTCTGAAGGAACGCAAGAAATGAATGGAATATAGATTGGAGGATATAGAGACAACAGCGACTGTAAAATACCCCTTGGAAAACTTGTGTTAAGGAAAGAAAAATGCTACAGTTATGGGAAGAATTTATATTTAATTATTGAGTCTTGAGCTAATGGAGAATGAAAAATATTGGATAAAGGAGAATGATAAAAGATGAATGATAAAGAAATACCTGGGAGGAGACAGGAAGGAATGAAATCTAGAACACAAATAAAGCAATTAACTTTGGAAGGCAAAGGGGTTTCTCTTTTCCAGGACTAGAGAAACGAGGGCAAGAACTTTAAAGGGAAGGACTTAAGAGAAAATAAGTTGTGGATGAATGGGAGGGAGTCATGGTGATTGATGATCTTTATTTTTTCTGTGAAATACAAGCATAGTGGCAAAATCAACTTCTTTTAAACAGAGCAGTAATAGAATAGTAGGAGAGGGGGAGGAGCGTGCAAATAGGACTTAAAGCAGAGTTTCTCAACCTTGGCACTACTTACATTTTGGACTAGACAATTCTTGTTGCAAGAAGCTACCCTAAACATAGGAGACGATTTAGCAGCATCCCTGGCCTCCACAAACTCTCTTCCAGTAGGACACCCCTTGACCAGTTGTTACAACTAAAATTGTCTCAGACAACTGCCAAATGTGACCTGGGGGTAAAATCACCCCCAGTAGAGAATTGGCTTAAGGGAATGAAAGAGTGAGCTAATCAGGGAAACCTTTCAAATTTCTGGGGAGTCACAATCAGTTCCTAATTAAACAATTTAAATAGATTATGAATATATTCTGAAACATTTTCAAAAATGCATACCTGATGTCACTTGAAAAAAATCTCAAGCTTTAGTAGTACTGTTTCCATAGTCAACAAAGATAATCCTGTTGGTCAAATAAGTTTGTAAATATGATATATATGTTTGCTCGCTTATATTAATAGTTTGCATTGGGTGTGGGAGACAGGCTATAAACTAGCAAAGTCATTATAGCCTAAGGCTTAGTTTTAAGACTTAGCTTTTCCCGCCCTCTTAATACTAAGATCTTCTCAGTACTAAGCTTTTCCCTACACCTATGGCTGTTGCATGATATGGGGTGGTGCACTCTTATGAGGAATCCCATTTATGCCTCAGATAAGTGACTTTGTATCAGAGACTTCCTTATTTGTTATATTGGTTTAAAGGTTTTGATTTCTATACTATAAAATGGGGCAGACCAGGAGCTCTCTTGCTGGGTTCCTGAAATTAGCATCAGAGGAGAGAGGCAGCCAAGATGGCGGAGTGCTGAAGGAAAAGCCATTTTATGCAGAGTTTGTACAGAGAGAAGGAATTGGGGAACAGAGGTGAATAAGGCTGGTGAGGTAGAAACCTTTGATTCTAGGAAACTAAGATGAGTCAGTGGCTTTGGGAACCCTAAATGGAAAGGGAAGTGTTTTCCCACTGTGTGTATTTCTTGCCCGCTGGTGCAAGCTAGAATTAAAGCTAATGGCCCACCAGTTCTTGGCTCCGTTGTTTCATGACCGTTTGTCCAAATCCAATGCAAACCTGCACGGGCCAGGTGGCTGTGATGGTGGCTATGGCTACTGGCTTTATAAATCCTTACTCAAGTTTCTCCTCTGTGATCAAGGGCTAAACCATTGGTTTCTAAAGAGAGAACCCTGTAGCAAATACTTGAAATAAAATTCAATCTTATCTAAAAACAAAACACAATTCTTTTTCTGTTTAACCTTCTCTGTTCATTTTACCTGTCAGTTCCCAAACTTTTTGCTCTTTATATGCAATCATCAATCAAGCTTTTATATCTCAGTCTTCTTATTAAGACTTTTTTTCTCTCAAACTCCAAGAATGTCCTTCAGAACAGTAAAATTTGGTGTGATTTGTTAAAGGGATGACTGTGGCTTCTGGAGCCTTTCCAATAGCTTGTATGCAAGGTGACAGGTCTGCATATTAAACAAGAGAAGGGGAGGTGATACCCACACACATTGGTATTAACAGTCTCTTCATTCATAAAACCACTTCACCTTCCTGTAATTACTCTGCTACCCATTCATGAAAGTGAGGCTTCTAGGAAACAAATTGGATTGGTGAACAAATGCAAATTCAATGACAATGACAGGGGTAGGCATATGAAAAGGGAGAGGAGGCATTCAGTATGCAAATTCCCTAGTCTTTCTATACATCCATCTACAACTCCTGCCTTGGAATAAATTGTGAAGCAGTTACAGCTCCTGACTTTCTCCTCCATTCTCATTTCTAAAGCCTGGGTGGCAGGAGGGTGGGAGTTGGTTCCCAGCAGAATTACAGAGCTCAGTAGTATAACTGTCAAAATCTCTCTTAAAAGAGGTCAAGCTATGTGCATTATCCGTGTTAGGAAAAGGCTTTCCTTTGTTGATAGTGTCTATTCAAAGAATTGGCATTTAACAAATATGCTAATTAAAGCTTAGGCTGCATGCTATCATGTTTGCTATGCATTTTGTGACAAGTTCTTTTGTGTTTTTATGTTACTATACCTCTTCGGTAGATTATATTGCTGATTGCCAAATCAAAATGTTGAATCAGGGCACAACATGCAATGAGAGAAAACCAGGGTTTTTTTTACTGCTTAACCTTTGTTTGATTTTGATGGGGACAACTGCTAAAAAAGTAAAAAGCATATACTTTACCACCTAAAGCAAAGCATGATCTCTGATTACACATCTTTTTCTGAAAGATATGAAGAATACAGATGAGAAGACAAGAAATAAAGAATAGTGTCAGCCCAGCATGTTGGAGTGGAGTCCTGGGTTCAATTCCCAGCCAGGGCACATAGGAGAAGCGCACATCTGCTTCTCCACCCTTCTCCCTCTCCTTTCTCTCTGTCTCTCTCTTCCCCTCCCGCAGTCAAGGCTCCACTGGAACAAGGTTGGCCCGGATGCTGAGGATGGCTCCATGGCCTCTGCCTCAGGTGCTAGAATGGCTCTGTTTGCAATGGAGCAATGCTCCAGATGGGCAGAGCATCAACCCCTAGTGGGCATGCTGACTGCATGTGGGAGTCTGTCTTTGACTTCTTGCTTCTCACTTCAGAAAAATACAAAAAGAAAGAAAGAAAGAAAGAAAGAAAGAAAGAAAGAAAGAAAGAAAGAAAGAAAGAAAGAAAGAAAAGAAAACTGAAAAAAATACATACTTGTTTCAATATTCGGGGCAAAGGAATGAAACTTGTAGTTACATTCACAGTTTGCAATAACACACTAAATTGAGATTCTAGTCAAGGAGCAATTTCCACTTGTTATGTATATGTATGTGTTTGTTATTAAGCATTAACACAGGATCATACAATACAAGATTAAGATAAATTGAGGTCTTTCTCTTTCCTTCTTAATTTACTTCCTTATTCCATATACAAAGAACATGCTTGAATATCAGAGACTTGACCTAAATTTCATTTCAAGAAGGTTGCCTGAAATTTACAACGTGAAAAAAGAGGGAGGTGCATTTGATTTCCCATAGTTCAAATCTGGGAAATATTAGCATAAGCCCTTTGATGATCATGACAGTAAGTCTGGAGAATTAATCTCTCAAGCAATCAGAATTCAGATCTACAACTTTATAGATCAGAATGACCTATTTTAATTAATTATTCCAGATACAAAGAGACAGCTGCTTTATATAGAAGATTGGAGCTGTTTACTTTCAGGACCAGGTTACCTTGAGTAAATCACTCTCAAAACTTGACTTCACATGTGATTTTTTTGAGTGATCTTTAAATTGGAGAAAAGCTATGTGGCCTGCTGGGAAGCAGCACAGAAACATAGCAAACACATATCAAACATTGAAACACACGGCCTGTGTTTCAATTCTGCTTTCTTTGCTTATTAGCTGTTTAATTTTGGACAAGTTACTTAACCTTTTTGCGCCTCAGCTTTTCATTTATAAAACGTGGACAGTCATACTATGTTCATACTATGTTCACAAATAATTTATACAAACCTATCATTACTTATATAGCTATTGTTACTGCATATATATTATTATTTGTAATAGAGCATAAAGAAGTATTTAACAAGTTAAACAAAAAGACAATATACTGTGGAAACTCGGCATTTTAATCCATCTCATTTCATATTGCTTACTTACTTCATTCTAAGTATTTCACTGGTATGCTCATGTACACAAAAATTAAATTAAATAACTAAAATAATAATTGCTAATGCTTATTGTTCACTTACCATGAGACTTGCACTGTTCAAAGTGCTTTTTACAGATATTATCTTATATAATTTCACAATAAGCCTATAGAATGGGTATTCCTATTGTATTTCCATTTTACAGAAAAGAAAACTGAGAAATAAGAAACTTGCCTAGAGTCAATCAGTAGGTAGCAGAGGACAGAGTCCAGTTCAGGATGCAGAAATTTGCTGTCTCACCTATAACCAGTATCCTGGAGTCCAAGGCTCCCAGCCTAAGAAATGTTACTTATTATTGCTGTTCTTGTTATTTATTAGCCTTGAATTTTTAATCAACTGGTTTGACATGTGTTGAGAATTGGATGAATGAGTGAATGAATGATAAAAAGAAATTGAATCAAACAAAGAAGTACCTTTTGCTTCTTCACATCTGAGGAGAGTTAAATAAAAAATCATTTCCATAGATATTCTAGATATTTTCATTGATACTTTAATCATTAGATTTTATCTGCCCCCAAAGCCAAATCTTTAGTATAGTTAATAATGGTGACACCATTTCATAGTGGCACCATTTTGCATGTTAACTGATTCTCATTCTTCTAAAAGCTACCACCGGAAAAATATTTGTGCCCAAGCTTCCAGTGCCAAAAAATAGTTAAAGACTTAACTAAGCCAATGGACTAATGTTTCTGTGTGAGAAATGGCATTTAATAATTTCCTTATATCATTTAAAAAATTTTTCATTTTTAATTGAATGTTTTGGGGTGACACTGATTAATATAATCATATAGGCTTCAGGTGCCCAGTTCTACAACACATCTCTGTACTCCATATTGTGTGTTCAACCCCCTGAAGTGAAGTCTTCGTCCATCACCATTTACTCTCCTAAACCCTGCTCCATGTCCTGCTCACCCTGGCAATCACCACATTGTTGTCTGTGTCCATAAGTCTTTCTCTCTCTCTCTCTTTTATTTTTTTCTAAGTCCCTCCAACCCCCTCATTTAAAAAATAATCTACTTAAAATTAAAATTGTTAGCAAGTCACAAAACATGGTAAAGAAAAATTAATGATGTCGACGACTGTTGTTTTATGCACTTTCAGTCATCATTAGCCAAACTGTCTTCATACTTTCTAAAGCTAAACCATGTCTAATGGTATCCTCACTAAGAATAGAAAGACATTTGAGTTCATTCATTTTTTTTTAAAGGATCATTGAGTGCCTTAGCTAGTTAAACCGGAAGCCCACAGTAATAAGGAAGAAGCATTGCTTGCCTTCTCCTATGGTTTCTTCATTAGCAGTGATAATAACAACAAGAGTTAGTTCATAACTAGTACATTGTTAAGGTGATCCCTGGGGTACCCTTATACACTCTATTTAAATTTGGCTTCTGGTTTTATCCATTTATTTTGCAAGCCAATTGCCTTCCTGCCATACCCAGCTGTGTAGATTTTGCCTAACTTATGAAAATCAAGCTGTTTTCTTTCTGCTATATGCATCGGTGCTAACAACAGCCAAATAGATGAACACAGAATTCAGTATACATCTTTAAAGTCAGAATTCAGTTTTTGGCTTAAAAAGTTAATGGAAAATAATCATACCCACTTTTATTATATACCAATGTATTTGCATTTTAATACATGCACTTGACTTTGTTGCTTTGTTACTATATAATTGTTCTCATGTCATTTGGAAACCTTTTGTGAACCCTAAATATGATTGCTTTCCTTCATTACCTCAAAATCTGTCTTATACACCTTTAGCACATACCATTCCACATAGAACCATGATTACTGCTTCATACATAGTAAGCATCTAATAAATGCTCATTAATTAGCAAGCACCTAAATAACGCGTGTGACTCATATTGCTTAACACTAAGGTGACAAACTTTTTTACAATGAAAAGAACAAAAATAAATTGAAGAAAACAATATTGTAAATAAAAGAAACATTTTATTCATTGCAACAATAATACACTATAATATGATAAATGCATCATAAAAACATTTGTATTATTTCATATTGTAATTATGCTTTCATGCCTATTAATTTTTAATAATAATTGTAAGAAAAAAGTACTCATTTAGTAAAACTAAATATCAAACTAAACCACTAATTTGGAGTGATATTCGGGTGTATTTATCATTTTCTAATTGAAAAACGTCTGTTTTATGCAACTATTTAATCAAAATGCATTATTAATAGATATGGTTTGAGGTTAGATTTCCACATTAAAACTCAAATTTCGTGAAAATACTTGTAAATAAAATTATACATATTTGGAAATTATTAAATAATGAATTAATAAAACGTGAATTGTGCTTACCTGTCTATGATTGAATATTCACTGAGAAAGAAATAATCATGAGTCGGCCCTGGCCAGTTGGCTCTGTGGTAGAGCGCCGACCTAGCATGCAGGAGTCCCGGATTTGATTCCCGGCCAGGGCACACAGGAGAAGCACCCATCTGCTTCTCCACCCCTCCCCCTCTCCTTCCTCTCTGTCTCCCTCTTCCCCTCCCGCAGCCAAGGCTCCATTGGAGCAAAGTTGGCCCGGGCACTGAGGATGGCTCCATGGCCTCTGCCTCAGGTGCTAGAATGGCTCTGGTTGCAACAGAGCGGTGCCCCAGATGGGCAGAGTATCTCCCCCTGGTGGGCATGCCAGGTGGATCCCAGTCGGGCACATGTGGGAGTCTGTCTGACTGCCTCCCCATTTCCAACTTCAAAAAAATACAAAAAATAAAAATAATAATAATCATGAGCCTACAATGCCATATGTGCCATGTCATATTTCAGTAAGAAGTACACAAAGCCATTTGCACGTTCGGTATATTGTGCATTCTCTCAAGGTCTCCTGTGTGAAGTGCATGCATCTCATAATCGCCTCTTGCCACACTGTACTGATCCTTGACAAATCATCACATCAAATACAAATACATCACATCACACGCAATGGATAGACTCTGCATCAATCAAATATGGACATTTACAGATTAGTTTTCTAATATCAAAAAATAGTATATGTAGGAGGACACTTTTATAGAGATGATGGAACTTATAAAAGAAGGACTGTCCTCCCTAAAGGAGGACGATTGGTCACATTATTAACACACACACATAGATAATAAGAAACCTGCCTATAAGTGTGTCATTTTTTAATGTTCAAATTTACCACTGCCAAACAATGACACCAGATCATCCTATTACTACAGTTCTTGGCCATTGTAAATTGGTTCAGGCTTCCATTCATTCAGTTTCCAGACTAGACACAACAGAAGGCAGAACTGCAAACTCTCCTGTACCTCTGTTCCTGTGACAACTTTGGATATCTCTCTGAATACATATACTTTCTACATATATTTGAAGTAAATAATAATAATAATAATGAAACAGAAAGAAAAGGTAAAATGTTTTAATAATTACAGAATAAAATATTGTTTTCTATATTTGAATGGTCCAAATTAGTTGCATACATTGATATGCTGTATTGATCCCCAATACAAACTATTTTATTTCTGCCCAGGGAACAAATACTGGTAAATAAAGCAGTCTAATCCCTGCACTACTGTAATTGAAGTTAACATTTTGGAACAAGTATTCTGCTTAAAACTTTTGAATGATTATAGATATTATTTCATAAAGTTGAAGGGAAATCAAAATTCATATCCAGAAAGCCCAGTGATTTTCCAATATGCTGCTATTAAAATGAAAAGAAGGAAATGTTATTTTGGCATTTATTGTCATGAAGAAAGTTTTACAATGCTGCTCTCCCCATGTAGAACATGAAATGATTTCAGACTTTACATAGGAGACTATGGAAGCCACAGACTTTTCTGTATTTTTTAGGCAATTTAATTTCCTCCTGTCCTGATTCTATTACAGTGACATAAATTATAACAAAAATTTAATAAAGTGGACAGTTAAGTGGATTTACTCTATTCTCTTCAGGATAAATAAGATTAACAAGATAAGATGCAAATTTGAAAAATATTTTAAATGAGAAGGTAAATCAAAAATCAAAAACATCCCTGAAACTACACAGTCAGATAATTAAGGAAAATAATCTTAAGATGAAAATAAAGGTTAACAAGCAATAAAGTACCAATTACTTTCATTATAAAATAATTAACCTTTGGAAAGGCTTTCTGTCAATGCAGTCTTTGTTAGTTAAAAGTCAGACACATTCCTGAAAAGCAAGTAATATTGAATAGAAAGCAAATCTTGGTTGTATTCAACCTCTGGGGAAGTATGACTTCCCTACTTTCCCCTTCCATTTTTAAAATCTGCAATTCCTTTTTGGGGGTTTTTAAAAAATGTTCTGCAGACTAATGCAACACATTAAAATCATCAAAATAAACATGGTACCCCAAAGAATTTACAACCATACTAACAGGTAGTCACTGTAAGAGTTCTCCATTATACAACTGAGAGTAGATTTTAAGAATGAAAAATATGGCCCTGGTCGGCTGGCTCAGTGGTAGAGCATTGACTCAGTGTGTGAAAGTCTAGAGTTTGATTCCTGGCCAGGGCACACAGGAGAAGTGCCCATCTGCTTCTTTACCCTTCCCCCTCTCCTTCTTATCTCTCTCTTCCCCTCCCACAGCCAAGGTTCCATGGGAGCAAAGTTGGCCCGGGCACCGCCTCAGGTGCTAGAATGTCTCTGGTTGCAATGGAGCAAGGGCCCCGATGGGCAAAACATTGCCCCCTGGCAGGCATGCTGGGTGGATCCTAGTCAGGCGTATGCAAGGAGTCTGACTCTCTGCCTTTCAGCTTCTCACTTCAGACAAAAAAAAAAAAAAAGAATGAAGAATATAGTAGAAAAAAAAGCTTTATGGTTTTCAAGAGGTTTTTTTTCAAATTCTTCCAGGATTTAAACTAACAGAGATTGAAACTGATTCATCTCTGCTTGTTAAATCAGTTGTTTAGTGCATTTTTTGGAAAAAAGTAAATATCCATAGATAGTTGATGAATAGAATAGATGCCATACAAAATAATACAAAACAATTAAAAGTCACCTCTCTGGACAAACCCTGGCATGAATTAATTATTCCAAAACACACAATTATTTTTCTTATTCAAGATAAAAAAATTTTATTAATGGATGTGCTAATCATTTTGCTTACTGTGGTTGATTAACTTGGGATTCAAATTAAAATGTCATCACTTTTCAGGAATAACCTTGAGCCAATTTTGAGCATTATTATTTATGAATAATCCAGTATTATCATTTATGATTGTATTCCTCTTTTATGGAAAGGAAATTGATAAGCTAACTATTGCTAAAAATATATTTGGCCTTAGACTCCCAAAACTTCGGGTAATTCACCGCTTCAGACATTAAAAAACAGAGAAGATGTAGGAACTAGAAGAAAGATAGTTTCAATAGAAGGGGCTTTTAAATTCAGAGATTATATATAGTTTATCAATATCAGGACACCATCAAAAGCTCTTGAAAACCAATAAACATAAGAACTACTGTATATGATTTTACACATAAATGAGATATAAAACTGAGACTTGTGGATATAGACAATAGCAAAATGGTTACCAGGGGAAGGGGAGTTAAGAGGGACAATTAGACGATGATAGACAGTGATTTGACTTTGGGTAATGGGCACACAAGACAATCAGCAGTTCAAATACTATAGAGATGTATATTTGAAACTTACGTGTTCTCATGGACCAATGTCACCCCATTGAATTTTACTTCTATATTTTAAAGAAGTCACAACTTGGGGGAGAGAGACATTTGAAACTGCAGGTAATTCACTGAGTAATGATTCTTAGTATGGTTGGCCCTTAAAATGAGGAAACTTCAGTATAGCATTTCGCCCTCCCTTATCTGTAGTGTCACTTTCTGAAGTTTCAGTTACTTGTGGTCATAGTCCAAAAATATTCGGTGGAGAATTATAGAAATAAACAGATCAGAAGTTATAAATTGTGTGTTTCTGAGTAGAGTGATGAAATCTCGTGCTGTCTCATACCATTCCACCCAGGATATGAATCATCCTTTGTCCAGCACCTCCACACAGGACACACTACCTGTCTATTAGTCACTCAGTAGTCATCTTGGCTATCAGAACAACTGTTGCAGTATTGCGGTGCATGTTCCAGTTACCCTTATTTTACTTACTAATGGCCCTCAAACACATAAATAGCTATGCTGGTGATTTGTATATGCCAAGGAGAAGCCATAAAGGTACGTATACACAGGAGAAAACAGTGTATATATAGGTTTTAGCACTATCTGTAGTTTCAGTCATCCCCTCAGAGTTTTGGAATGTATCCCTATAATTAAAGGGGAAGTATGTACTGTATCATAAAACAATAGTAAAAACAGCTCAATGATTCAATTTCAAATGAGTTGTCAAATGTTTCATGTGAAAAGAACCCAAGAGGCTTATTTCTTTAGTGTTAAACATTTAAAATTCCATGAAGGATATTTATTCAACTTGAATACAAAATAATAAAAACAGTTACAAAATACAAGTCATTGAGCACATCACTTTAGTCCCAAAGAAATTTAGGAAAATAATACACTCAATTTATCTAAAATCAAATTGCACATATATACAGTTATTCTTTTATTGGTTGGTCATATGCAAAGTGAAATAATTTCATTTCTCCATAGTGAAATTCTCAATTTTCTTATTTTATGATTTACTCATAATGACTTGATTTTCTCATAATAAAATTGATGAATAGAAATCTATATGTTTTCCAAACAATTCTCACAACTTAAAAGTATTTAATTAGCATTTGAATTCCCTAACATATAGATATTAGAGTAAGCCAAATTCAGGAATATAAAATATATTTAGTAATTGACTACCTTGAATTTATTGCCTTGCAAAGGGTACAATTGTTGAAATATAAATTTTCCTCTGTTATATCTTTCAATTAAATAGGAAGTTCTCTGTTTTCATTTCTGATTTAGAGAAGAATAAGCACCAAGTCTAAGATAATTCCCCCAAGTAGGTGTCATTATGGACTTCAGACTCCTACCATTATAAAACACTGATTTATTTTTCATACAGTATCGCTAGATATATCAAAACCAATTGCAAACCCCAGTAAGAGATGCCCAAACTGAAATCTGAGTTCCAGGACAATTCTTCCTCTAACTTGACCCACTTTAGCTCTCCGAAGACTTAAAAATATTGAAAGCCTTCATTCTATGTTATTTTAAACACAAATATACTCATACAAATAATCGGAAGCATCCCCTTTCTACCCTGCTCCATACTCACTGAACCCCATAGTACAGAAAGTTATGGTGGACCTGGCAGATAAAAGCTACAGGGTGTCTTTGATACTGAAGGGAGTTTTTTCTCCAATCACTTTTAGTCAATATCTCCCTAGAGATTAAAAATAGCTAGATGATAGCTAGATAATACACACATGTATACTTATATATGGGTATGTGTATGTATATTTATATAGATGGAGATACATATACATACCACTCAGAAGAGCAGAACACAGGGTATTATTTTCCAGCAGTCTTTGAAAAGAGTCTTGACAGAAGAAGATCGACATTTCAGCAAGAGGACAATGCAAACTTGGGATTCGCTCCAGTCTTTCCCTGACAGGGGGCGACAGAAGGGTTAAAGAGCACGCAATTTGCTCTACCACTAGTGAGGCTCTTTGATGGACATCAGCGGTCCTGCCTCGTCCTGAGAGGCTCACTAAGCTGACACTCACAGTGTTTTATGCCCACGATTTCATAGCAATTCTGCTTAGGGTACGAATCTGTTAGGTAACAATGGCTCTCAGATTCACAACAAAAGCACTGGCTTCAAAGACTCCTCAGCCGCCGGTTCCTCCAGAAGATCATTTGCGACTTTTTTTTTTTTTTTTTTTTTTTTGTATACAGATACTGTAATAACATGCAGCTGAAGTTTTGAAGGAATTTCAATTTATGCAAAATAGAGAAAAGGAGAAAAAATGCTGATAATGATACTAATATAGATCCGCACTGCAAAGGCCCACTGTGCTCATTGCAAGGCTAGGCCTTATTAGTTATCCCTCTAAAGGGGTTTGAAAATGGGCTTGGGAGGTTTGAACTAAACTTTGTTAACAGTTAATCAGCCACTGTTTAGACTATATTGGTATATTTTTTTTTTGAGAGAGAGAAAGGAAGGATGAAATTGAAAATGGTGATTTTCTTTAATGATAGCAGTTTTACTGACCCTCTGGAAAGAGATTTATTTTTAGAGAAATGTAGGGTGTGACCTTTCATGTTTCAAGACTCCCTGGCATAGCATGGGTTTTCCTGTTATCTTTTGCTTCTGTTTGTCCCCTAAAGGCAAGTCCCTCCTATTGAGAGCCAGATTAAGGGGAATTTTGGATGGAAGAGACAGGCAGAAATAAACTAGAACTAAAGCCCTTAATAGCCAGGAAGTGATTAAATTGCAGCCATGCCCAACAAGACCACCCTGCTGTTATCAAACAGCCATTGACAACTTCTTTGAACTCAACTCAATGGTATATGGAGAAAGATAAAAACTTTTGAGTCTGGGGTGTCTCCAGAAAATAGTCTTAGATCTCTGAACTCACACTATCAGCGCTCACACATTACCCAGAGCTAACAGCGGTCCCACACTTCACTTGTCCTCTGCCAGACTGCGCAGAGGGCAGCCGCCACGAAAGCGGCATGCTGCCCAGGTGCATAGGATGACTGGCTAGATCATCGATTTGTGACGGTTCAAAACCTGGCAAATCAAAAACACTGTGCCGCAGAGTGCACACACCGCTGTTATTGTCCGAAAACACCGTTTCACAACTAGGTTGTTTCTGGAACGGTTTTTAAAGAAACTGGAAGAGAGAGAAATTTTTCTTCCATTTTACCTTTTGCCATTTCACTGAAGAAAGACCTGGCCTAATTGGGCTGGGCTTTTGGGGGGAGGGAGTCAGGAGAGGAACACCCAGGCAAAATAAACGTAGCACCTCACTGCCATGTTTACTTTTTTTAAAAACAAATGGGAAGAAAAAGAGAGGTGGGAAAAAAAAAAAAAAAAGGAGAGAGGAAGGAGGGATCAGCGTCTTATTCCAGTTAGTTTTCTTTTTGCTAAATTGATGAAAGGAACAATCAACACCACCAGGCTCAAAACAGAACTAAAACTTGTAACCAGAGATAATAATATTTATATTTTTAAAGTTTTACATTTAAGCTCCACATCCATGTTAGCAAGATAACTTGCACATGCTCCTATGACGACTACCTTATTAAACCGGCAATAATCTTAGTAGTTTATTCAGCTGCTAAAGCATCAGTGACATGTGTGACAGGGCATCCTGGGGCCATGGAGAAGCAGGGATGGGTGACATCGCAAAGGATGATGTGCAATGCCCTTGGAAGCTCTAGCACAGTGAGAGCTAAACTGCAGAGTGCTGTCACTAGCAAAAAAAAAAAACGAAAGGTGCAAGCATATGTCACTTATTATCATAATTTGCTAATAATGAAAACATCTAAAAACCTTCCAATGAGAAAGTTTATCTGCTATCACAAATGACATGAGCGGTGCATCATAGATGGTCTTCAGCACAGTCCTTGCTGGCAGACTAGGGAACAGGGAAATGATATGATTGGTGGCCCAAAGATTATATCCATCATCCCCAGTGCACTTGGGGGTAGTCCTTTTGACCTTCAAGTTTCTAGCATCTATGATTTCCAAGTGTCAGTATAACTCCTCAAAGTCCAGGCTTAGAATATAAGAAGTACTTTAAAAGTGGACAGAAGTTGTTCAAAGGATTTAACTAAAATGTTCTCATTTTTTATTATCAGGCATGAAATGAAATGACTGTCTTAATGTTTGCATTATTTATATTATATCTGCTTTAAAACAAATAAATATAATTTCCATAGGCCAGAAATTCAATACCACTCTACCAAATACCCAATTTTGGGGGTGAGGGGAGTGGCTAAGAATGTGTGTTTTATATAATACTAGAACTGAATTAAGACATATAATATGCTAACCATTAAAAACCTCCCCAAAAATAAAAGTCCAGGCCCTGACGGCTATACCAGCGAATTTTATCAAACATTCAAAGAAGACTTGGTTCCTATTCTACTCAAAGTCTTCCAAAAAATTGAAGAAGAAGCAATACTTCCAAACACATTTTATGAGGCCAACATAACCCTCATACCAAAACCAGGCAAGGATGGCACAAAAAAAGAAAACTACAGACCAATATCTCTAATGAATACAGATGCTAAAATACTAAACAAAATACTAGCAAATCGAATACAACAACATATTAAAAAAATAATACATCATGATCAAGTGGGATTCATCCCAGAATCTCAAGGATGGTTCAACATATGTAAAACGGTTAACGTAATACACCATATCAACAAAACAAAGAACAAAAACCACATGATCTTATCAATAACTGCAGAAAAGGCTTTCGATAAAATACAACACAATTTTATGTTTAAGACTCTCAACAAAATGGGTATAGAAGGAAAATATCTCAACATGATAAAGGCCATATATGATAAACCATCAGCTAACATCATATTAAATGGCACTAAACTGAAGGCTTTCCCCCTTAAATCAGGAACAAGACAGGATTGTCCACTCTCTCCACTCTTATTTAATGTGGTACTAGAGGTTCTCGCCACAGCAATCAGACAAGACAAAGAAATAAAAGGCATCCATATCGGAAAAGAAGAAGTAAAGGTATCACTTTTTGCAGATGATATGATCCTATACATCGAAAACCCCAAAGAATCCACAAAAAGACTACTAGAAACAATAAGCCAATACAGTAAGGTCGCAGGATACAAAATTAACATTCAGAAGTCAATAGCCTTTCTATATGCCAACAATGAAACAACTGAGAAGGAACTCAAAAGAATAATCCCCTTCACGATTGCAACAAAAAAAATAAAATACTTAGGAATAAACATAACAAAGAATGTAAAGGACTTATATAATGAAAACTATAAACCATTGTTAAGGGAAATCGAAAAAGATATAATGAGATGGAAGAATATACCTTGTTCTTGGCTAGGAAGAATAAATATAATCAATATGGCTATATTACCCAAAGCAATATACAAATTCAATGCAATTCCCATCAAACTTCCAATGACTTTTTTAAAGAAATAGAGCAAAAAATCATCAGATTTATATGGAACTATAAAAAACCCCGAATAGCCAAAGCAATCCTAAAGAAAAAGAATGAAGCTGGGGGCATTACAATACCTGACTTCAAACTCTATTATAGGGCCACGATAATCAAAACAGCATGGTATTGGCAGAAAAATAGACACTCAGACCAATGGAACAGAATAGAAAGTCCAGAAATAAAACCACATATATATAGTCAAATAATTTTTGATAAAGGGGCCAACAACACACAATGGAGAAAATAAAACCTCTTCAATAAATGGTGCTGGGAAAACTGGAAAGCCACATGCAAAAGAATAAAACTGGACTACAGTTTGTCCCCCTGTACTAAAATTAACTCAAAATGGATCAAAGATCTAAACATAAGACCTGAAACAATTAAGTACATAGAAGAAGACATAGGTACTCAACTCATGGACCTGGGTTTTAAAGAGCATTTTATGAATTTGACTCCAATGGCAAGAGAAGTGAAGGCAAAAATTAATGAATGGGACTACATCAGACTAAGAAGTTTTTGCTCAGCAAGAGAAACTGATAACAAAATAAACAGAAAGCCAACTAAATGGGAAATGATATTTTCAAACAACAGCTCAGATAAGGGCCTAATATCCAAAATATACAAAGAACTCATAAAACTCAACAACAAACAAACAAACAATCCCATAAAAAAATGGGAAGAGGATATGAACAGACACTTCTCCCAGGAAGAAATACAAATGGCCAACAGATATATGAAAAGATGCTCATCTTCTTTAGCTATTAGAGAAATGCAAATCAAAACAGCAATGAGATACCACCTCACACCTGTTCGATTAGCTATTATTAGCAAGACAGGTAATAGCAAATGTTGGAGAGGCTGTGGAGAAAAAGGAACCCTCATACACTGTTGGTGGGAATGTAAAGTAGTACAACCATTATGGAAGAAAGTATGGTGGTTCCTCAAAAAACTGAAAATAGAACTACCTTATGACCCAGCAATCCCTCTACTGGGTATATACCCCAAAAACTCAGAAACATTGATACGTAAAGACACATGCAGCCCCATGTTTATTGCAGCATTGTTCACAGTGGCCAGGACATGGAAACAACCAAAAAGCCCGTCAATAGATGACTGGATAAAGAAGATGTGGCACATATACACTATGGAATACTACTCAGCCATAAGAAATGATGACATCGGAACATTTACAGCAAAATGGTGGGATCTAGATAACATGATACGAAGCGAAATAAGTAAATCAGAAAAAACCAGGAACTGCATTATTCCATACGTAGGTGGGACATAAAAGTGAAACTAAGAGACATTGATAAGAGTGTGGTGGTTACGGGGGGGAGGGGGGAATGGAAGAGGGAAAGGGGGAGGGGGAGGGGCACAAAGAAAACAAGATAGAAGGTGACAGAGGACAATCTGACTTTGGGTGACGGGTATGCATCATAATTGAACGACAAGATACCCTGGTCTTGTTATCTTTGAATATATGTATCCTGATTTATTGATGTCACCCCATTAAAAAAATAAAATTATTTAAAAAAAAAAAAGACATATAATATGCTGATAAACAGTGTGTTCTATGTATAATTAATAACTGAATCTGCAAAGTATTTAAGATATAATAACATGTTTTCAGATTATAAAGTATTCTACCTAATAAAATGAATTATCTATACAACTCACATTTCTGTCTTCTATTATCCTTATTTTTCAAAAAGGAACCCCAAAATCTAAACTAAAAACCCTCTCTCATATTCAAAAACCATTTAGACTCTTTAGTAAAATGTATGCAAAAAGGTCAAGAAAGTGCTTTTATCTTTCATAATCAGAACAGTCATAAAAACGAGGCACATTTTCCAGTGTGTTCATTATTTACATCATCTCCATTTCAAAACACATCTGCTCTTTGTTTTCCTCTCTGGTTTCTACTTTGCTATTTCCAGTCGGTGGAAGGCTGAGAAATCAGAAAACCCAGCTTACTCATAAACAGGGGTAAAGAGGCCCTAAGCGAAATCCTGAGGGTCTACATTGGAGCACAGCTGCTGAGCCTCCAGCCCACTGATCTTTCTGGGAAACATGTCATAAGCAAATGCTGTCATTCAGAGGCCTCTTCCAGCATTTAGTGAATCTTCAAATGGTTATGATTGTCAGATAAGTGATTCGGCAATGAGTACGCAGTTTCATGCATGTGTGTTTCTTTTCTAATGTGTATATTTCTTTGTATTAAATGAACAGTTGGCATAAGTGTCTTTAAGCTACGCAGCATTCTTAAAGAAAAAGAAAAGGTCAGTGCTAAGCCAACATGATGAAAGAGAAGTATCCCATAATGAGAGGTTATATTACTACTTTACAAATCATTAGAAAACTGAATTTGGGATTTTATAATAGTCCAGGTATTACCCAGTTGAAACAGTGTGGCAAAGTACAAAGAAGTGCTTCTAAAAATAATGTAGGGTCCTGGCTGTGTGGACTCAGAAAAGAGATTAAGTGAAGAGATAATGTTTAGCTCCACAAAACTCACTGGTGTAGGTGGCGAAGAACAACTTAAAAAGGGAATAAATAATTCATCTGAAGGGAAACACAGACAAGAGAAGACAATTAGAGATTTTGTTACTAGTCAGTAACAAAAACAATAAACATGTTGAACAATAAATGTCAGTAAAGCAATATTTCTTAGGTAGTAAATGCAAGGAAGTAATGCAACAGTACATCTGTAAAGGTTGCTCTTTCTTCCCTCTCCAATAATGACCTTGGAAAGAGTTTATTTTGTCCTGCCTCAGGATCAATTAAACACTCATTTATTGCTTCAGAGTTTGGGCCTAGGAACCAAGATATCTGGTGTATCTTTAATTCACAAGACAGGGGGTCCTCGGGTTATGACACTCTCGACATACAATGTTTCGAGTTTAGGATGCTCACTTCCATTAAAACTTAAAAACATTGAGACAGGAGTATTTTAGCTTACACTGTTAGCGAGGAACTTATGGACCACGTGGACAAACTAGTTTGGTTGCATGGCGGAAGAATACGCAGTAGCACAGCAGATGAGTGAGGGAGTAGGTGTCCCCTGGTATGCTCACCTACTCCTACCTCATGTTGGACTGTTAAAAACACAAGTGTTCTGTTTGTGTTAGGCTAGGATTTGTTTTTGACTTACACCAAAATTTGGGTTACGCCACTGTTGTAGGAATGGAACTGTGTCATACCCCGAGGAACCCTTGCAGTTAAAATTTGCTCACTCTTCTAAAGTAGTATAAACCCCATGTATTTCTTCAAAAGTTCTTCAATGAGTTTGAGAGCGAAAAAAAGTGACAGATTAAAGAGAGGGAAAAGAAAAGGACTGGTCACCAACTGAGTGCATTTACTAAATGCCCGTCACTCAGCCTTTTTGAAAACAGAATCCATTATGCATTATTGAAGACTCTCATGAGTCTGTGGCTATGCAAATACCCAAATTTTAGGACCATAAAAGTTTAATTATCTATATTCCAGAGTTATATGAACACTAACAGAAACATTTGTAATGCTTTCAATAGAGACTCCAAGAAAGAAAAATTATATAAAAAATTGTATCAAATTATTTCAAAGCTATAATCTACTTAATGTTAACGAGGGGAAAAAACATGCCAATGTGTATTTAGATGATGAATAGCTCTATGTTTAATAATTTATTACATACCTAAGAAATAAAACACATTTCCCATTCTCAAGAAGGCTCCAGTGATAAATAAGAAAGAAAAAATTAGGAAGAAAGTAACAATACTACTAAAATACTTACATACAGTAAGAAAATTGGCATCAAAATTAATAAATATTTAGAAGAACTTGCTTTTCAGAATTCAGCTCAAATGTTATTTCTTCCAGGAAGCCCTCAGTCAATTCTCCTTTCCCTTATATTAACAGAAATTGAGTTAGGGACATTTACTATGTGTTCTCATCACTCAATTCCACAACAGTGTATTTGTACTTATCATGCTCTGTTTTAAATTTCTTGTTCATACTATTTTTACTTAAAATCAGAAATTGTGTCATTTTCATAGACAATTTTCTGACAAGAAAAATACCACTTTATGACTTTCAAGTAGAAGGCAACCAATAACAATTCATTGAATTCATAAACTGACAAACAGCGCCTGCTTGACAACTCTCCTTACTTTTATTAGGTTGCGAAAGGCAAAGATAATAAGAATTTCAGAAAAACAAAAACAATTTAAAAGGAATGTCAGGGAACAAATTGCTTGAACTTTGTAGCCATATAACTCTAATCTTTTTTATTATTTATTTTGAATATCATGCTATTCAACAGACTTTACTCCAAAATGACATTTGGATCTCTCCAAACTTAAATCCATATGTAGGTTTGAAATTTTTTATTACTTCAAAAAACAGCTTATTTCTGAACTCCAAAATTATACAGTTAATTTCCAACTTTGTTGAGAAAACTCATCTCTGTTTAGAAGTTCTCTGACTTAAAACTTTATATATATATAGCATATAAAAGATATAAGAGGATTTTTCTGACACAAAATTTTCTAATGGATTATGTAGAGGTCCCCAAATTATTTATTTTGAAGTATAAACTATAGCTATGTCAACTACTCAAACTCAACAGTTGAAATTCTTAAGTGATGCAGAGATCTAATAATATAATTAATATTACTTATGTATTCACTTATTAATACATCCGGTCAACACTTATGCAGCACATATTAAATGCCAAATTTCATGTAGCATTGTCAACCCAAAAATAAATTTAAAAAATATGTAGTCCAGCCTCCAATGAAGCTTCTCAACATCTATTTGTGGGGATGGATGGATACTTATCACACATCTACACAAATGGTTGCAAAACTCCAGTGTAGTATAAATGATACAAAGGACATGTGCTGAGAGAGCAGAACCCCTCAGAGTCAGAAAAAGGTTCTTCAGCAAAACTCACAGCATCGCCCAAATGAAAAGAAAAAGGAGTAGCACTCTGGATCAGAGAGCGATGAGAAGTGCAGGAAAACTGCAGGTAGAGGGAGCAGTATGTACAAATGGTCCCCGGGAGGAAGGACCGCTGGCATAGGCATTCGAAACACAAAGAGCTTGTCCTGTGTAAATGGAGAAATAAGGGTGAGCTAGCCTATGGTAAGACTTTCAGATGGCAATTAAGATTTTTCTACTTCTTCCAAAAGCAATGGCTTCCACTGTACTTCTCTACACATTTTGAGCTGATCACTCTGACTGCAGAGTGGAGAACAAATTGGAGTGGGGTGGAGTGTCTGGGGAAAGCCCATCTGAGGCTTTGGGAGTGGCCCAACAAGAGACTGGGGCAGCCTGAAGCACAGTGTCTATGTCATGGTAAGAGGAGAGAGACGCTTAGGCAGAAATGTCTATAGAACTCAATGACAGATTGAGTTTACTTAAGGTGGGCGAGTGGGAGCAAAGATGTAGGAATAACTACTAGTTTCATCTTACTCCTGGGTCTTGAAAATAAAGGTTGTATTTGGAAGAAAACAGGTAACTCTTTTTTTCCACCCACCACCCCCAGCATGGACTGTATAAATGAACCTTGGCTCTCTTTTCTCTCACATCACAGCCAGGATATGTGATGAGGAAGAGACAAGCTTTACATCACACACACACACACACACATACACACACATACACGCATGCATACACACACACACTGATGTCAGACAGCTCACCTCTAATGGACTCTATATAATATAAACCAAAATACATTGTATTCAGTCAATTTAATCAAAATGTAATACCCAAATAATCAAGGATTCTTGGCAGATAAACGCTGG